>NC_058404.1:127285547-127455360 GCF_002201575.2 Neomonachus schauinslandi | reverse complement strand
CAATCTCTATATTTGTAGTTATTTTATAGTTTTTTAAATTCCAAACTAAAAATAGTTTTGATTGTCTGAGGTCCTAACTTCGTTAAAATAATTTAGAGATTATTGAAATGAGACATTTCAATGTAATGTAATGATACTGTATGAAAAATAAACTAAGAATGTATTTCTTGTTTTTATCTTTGATGAATCTTTAAATTCTGTTAATATTAACTACTTACTAAAAAAAAGTGCTATAAAGTATTTTAAAGCATTTTGTATTTTTAGTGTTAAAGCTGGTCTTGAATTCTGCAAGTATTTTATGAATCTTTCCTTTATCTTTCCTGCATTACATAATAAAAATATACTTTTTGAATGATAACAAGGTGTGTGAGTGCCTTTACCTGGTAATATCTACTCATTATTTTCCATTTCCCATTTTTTTCTTACTTCAACAAGGCATAGGAAAAAATATAATATTACTCAAGTTTATTGCTAGGAAAAGGATTAACAATATAATAATATTTTAATTTTATTGAATTGTAAAATATATGTTATGTGTATATATATACACCCAGTTATAGTAATACTGTACTTATGAAAAAAATGTTATTCTCATAGAAGCCTGTAATCCTTTATTAAAAAGATAAATTTTTGAATAGTGAAGTCTCTATTAATGAAAGCACAACTAACAAAAAGCAATTGGACAGAGATAAAGGCCAAACTTGTCCCTTGCAATAGGGAAAAAAAATGTTGATGATAAAAATTGGCAAAGATTTTTTTAATAGAAGTCTAGATGAAAATTAACCAAAGATTTTGGTTGACCACAAGGTCAAATGAAACAATAATATTATGAGTATGCAAAAAACTAATGAAACTTATTGAAGTCATTGAGAAAACTATGTTGCAGCAGAAACCAATGAAGGGATTAAATATATTTAACTTAAAAAAATAAGGCACATTAATAATATTTTCATGTATTTAATGGCAGCCACATGCAAAAAGAAATGTTGTTATATATTATTTCAGGGTCATGTTTTGAATTAAAGACTCAAAGTTATAGGGAGACAAGTATGGCTTTATGCATGGTTCCTTTATTCATGGTAAGATTTGAAAAGCAGCAGGATGATGTTCATCTTTACCCAAAATATTTTCAATTATCCACTAAGGTTCCTGATATTTTGCTACTAATTATGGAGTGCCACATGTAGACTCCAGGTTTTAAAATCATCTGAACAGGAAGGAAGCATTACCCCTTTAAGCTGTAAATAACCTGCAACTAGAACATGGATTTATTTATTGTCCTCTCTTTTCTATAAACAGATTGTAAGTGTGTAGAAATGGTGTAGGAAGAATTGGATAGTAGGGCTCTCCTGGACGAAGAAGACCCAGGTTAAGAATATTAGTAAGAGCTGATGCACTAACTAGAGTAATATTAAGGCAATGGAGCCAGGGAAGATACCTTTTCAGAGAAAGGGAGAAAGGATTAAAGGGAGAAGAATACAATAAATAAGTTTTACCTACTTTACCTTTTTATTTCAAGTTGAGCTTGGTTACATTCTCAGATTGTAAGTATTCACTCTATTAATGTTGTATGAATAAATGAAAAAAATGGATGATGATAGGGACAGATACCTGGAAGACAAGTTAGTTGGCTTTATAGAACTTAACACCATGTAGAATTAAGGTTCAAAACTGTAAATATGATGTTAAAAGTTGGTCCTTCATATTTTTGCATGTATTCATCCAGTTTTCCCAGCACTGTTTAAGAGATTTTCCTTTCCCCATTGTATATTCTTGCCTCCTTTGTCATAGATTAATTGACCTTATAATTGTGGGTTTATTTCTGGGTTCTCTATTCTGTTCCATTAATCTGTCTATTTTTAGTGCCAGTACCATACTCTTTTGATTACTACAGTTTTGTATTATATCTTGAAATCTGGAACTATGATACCTCCAGCTTTGTTCTTTCCCTAGTTTGCTTTGGCTATTTGGGGTCTTTTGTGGTTCCACACAAACTTTACTATTATTTGTTCTAAGTTTGTGAAAAATGCTGTTGGTATTTTGGTAGGGATTGAGTTGAATCTGTAGATTGCTTTGTGTAATCTGGACATTTTAGTAATATTAATTCTTACAATCCATGAACATGGAATATCTTTCCATTTGTTTGTGTCATCCTCCATTTATTTCATCAATGTTTTATAGTTTTCAAGGTACAGGTTTTCACCTCATTGGTTAAGTTTAATCCTAGGTATTTTATTCTTTTTGGTGCAATTGTAAATTGTGTTGTTATTGTAATTTCTCTTTCTACTATATCATTATTAGTGTATAAAAATTCTACTGATTTCTGAGCATTAATTTTGTATCCTGCAACTTTACTCAATTTATTTATTACTTCTAGTAGTTTTTTGGTGGAGTCTAGGATATTCTATGTATAGTATTATGTTGTCTGCAAATAATGACAGTTTAATTTCTTTCCAATATGAATGTCTCTTTTTTTTCTTGTCTGATTGCTGTGGCTAGGACATCCAGTACTATGTTGACTAAAAGTGGGGAGAGTGGACATCCTTTTCTTGTTCTAGATCTTGGAGGAAAAGCCCTGTTTTTCACTATGGGATATGATGTTAGCCGTGGGTTTTTTATTTATCGCCTTTATTGATATATGTTCCTTCTAACCCTCCTTTGTTGAGAGTTTTTATCATGAACAGATACTGAATTTTGTCAAATGCTTTTTCTTTATCTGTTGGGATGGTCATATGATTTTATGCTTTGTTTTGTTGATGTGTTGTATCATGTTGATTGATTTGTGAATACTGAACCATCCTCGCATCCCTGAAATAAATTCCACTTGATCATGGCAAATGATCTTTTTAATGTATTGTTGTATCTGTTTTGCTAATATTTTGTTGAGAATTTTTTGCATCTATGTTCATCAGGGATACTGGCCTATTGTTTTCTTTTTTTTTGTGGTGCCTTTGTTTGGTTTGGTATCAGGGGATTGCTGGCCTCATTGAATGTATTTGGAAGCTTTCCTCTTTTTTTGATGTTTTGGAATAGTTTGAAACATGTATTAATTCTTCTCTAAATGTTTGGGAGAATTCACCTGTGAATCCATCTGGTTGTGGACTTTTATTTTTTTGGTAGTTTTAATTTTGTTTTATTACTGATTGAATTTTTTTACTTGTAAACAGTGTACAGATTTTCTATTTCTTCTTGGTTCAGTTTTGGAAGATTGTATGTTTCTAGGATTTTTATCCATTTCTCTTATGTTTTCCAATTCATTGGCACATAATTTTTTGTAGTATTCTTTTATAATTCTTTGTATTTCTGTGGTGTCAGTTGTTACTTCTCTCTCATTTATAATTTTATTTACTTAGGTCTTTTCCTTTTTTTTTTTCCTTAATGAGTCTGGCTAAGGGTTTATCAATTTTATTTATCTTTTCAAAGAACCAGCTCTTGGTTTTGTTGATTTTTTTTTCCTTTTCTTAGTATCTATGTCATTTACTTCTGCTCTGATTTTTTATTATTTAACTACCTTTACTCATGTAGAGGGTATTATGCTAAGTGAAATTAGTCAGACAGAAAAAGACAAATACCACATGATTTCACTCATAAGTTTGATTCTAAAAACAAAAACAAAAACAAATGAATAAACAAACAAAAAGCAGAATCAGACTGAAAAATACAGAGAGCAAACTGATGGTTGCCAGACAGGAAGGGGGTGGGGGAAGGGCAAAATGGGTGAAGGGGAGTGGGAGATACAGGCTTTCAGTTATGGAATGAGCAAGTCATGGGAATAAAAGGCACAGTATAATGAATATAGTTGATATATTGTAATAGCAATGTATGGGAATAGATGGTAGCTACACTTGTGATGATCATAGCATAATGTATAATCTTGTTGTATCACTCTTATACACCTAAAACTAATGTAACATTGTGTGTCAACTATACTCAAAAAAAAAAAGGTAAAAAAAAAACTGAGTAGAATTTGTCATTAGATTATCAATTAATGATATTGCCACAAATACATAGATAGCTCCATATTAATCATAATTAGGCACTAATCTCCCAGAGTATTTGACCTCTCACCAGCTAGTTTTCTAGTGCCCTAAAGAGGATATCAATATTCCTTTTTAAAACAGCTTTAAATATGTTCATTATCTTAATTTTTTAAGTAGTTTCATTAATGCATACATATGTGAAAATTTATCAATGAGTACACTCTAAAAATTTACACTTTAATATTGCATCAATAATACTTCAGTGAAGAAGTTTAGCAAAGTATGTTTAATTGCAGACCTAATTAAATAAATAAAATATATTTTATCATCAAAACTTATATTTTTAATTTTTATGCAGTCTTTGATTATCCAGATGTATATAAACATATGAAGAAAATAAGATATCCAGTTACACATTTTACCTCATGTTTTACCAAGGAATGTGAATGTAATGATCATATGTTTCCTAATTAATTTTATACTGGGAATTAGACTAAATAGCTCTTTTATACTTGCATATCATCACTCTTCTGGGATCCTAGTTATTTTCTTAATTCTCTGAAATGGCTATATTTAATATTATCTAAGTAATTTAGGGTGTGCATTAAAAATACCTACATTTCATCTGCCATTATCATTAGTAAAGCACAGTTGAATGAATGAGAAGGATAATAGATTGTTTTTTTCCAAACATAACACATTGCCCATGAGATATTAAAGTTTGTAGTTTTCTTTATTGGTTTATGTGGGAAGACTTAGGTGAATTAATATTTTATGTAGGATATATTTGTACAAACTGAAGTTAGCTTTTAAATTATTCTCACTTTGTTATATATAATGCATGATTACTTTAGAATTATGTTATAAAAAGTATTGATACTTTGCGACACTTTAGAGGGTGATTCTCCCTAGCATGTCTGATCAACTGTAAGTCCATGGAGTTTATACAAAATCAATCTTACATTACTGTATTTTGAAAATAAAATTTTCTTTATAGTTTCAATTGCTTTTTTATTCTCTATATTATCTGTATAAGGGGAACTAATGGAATCTATTATATGATATCAAATTTTAATAATCACAGGACATATTTTGGGCACATTTTTTTTTAAAAAGCCAAGAAAACCCTATAATGAATAGAAATAATAGAATATTGAAATGACATAAGAAAAAATTATCTAGATATTTATTTATTTATTTATTAGAAATTTGCAACTTAAAAGGGTGGAAGGCTTTGCACTCCACTACCTTAAATAATTTGAGTAAATTTAAGTAAAGCAAAAGGGAAGAGGAATTGGAGCATCAACTGTTACTTATACTCAAAATATTACAGTTTTATGTTGTGACATTTGGTTTTCACAAACACTGAAAATACAAATCATTGTTTTGTAACGTAATAGTCTTATAATATGGTGGTCATAAATACTGGTTTGTACTTGAGAGGCAGAAATCCTGCTGCTCTAATAAGCTGATTACAGGATTATTATGGGGTTTCTGGTTCACTTGTGTTAGATTTGGGTGAATTGGATTATAAACCGAATATATACTGGATATATACTGGATATACTGAAATCCTCTCAGTATAAATATAAAAATACAAGATACACAAGGTAGCAAGAACTGCACTGTGGAGATCTTAACTACACTCAGTGATTGACATCCTGAGCTTGTCCTAACTGAAATGTTGGCTTGTAGAAGCAAAAAGACAACCACCAAGGCCTCACCAGCGCAGAGTTCTGTGGCCTAAGTGTAAGTACTTGTGCTTGAAAATAATGAATGATCAGTGCCAGATGGAGCATCCTGATCCCTGGTTATGCACTGATGCAGTATACATATAAGTGAATCAACAAATATATATCTTTCTTAAATTTTAGTTAAAGAATCACCTGTGATGCCTTTTAAAAACTTTTAAAAACTTCAGTGCTCAGGCTCCATCCCCAGAGATTATAACTGCATAATTTTAAGAGGAGTTCAAAATCTGGGGGCGCCTGGGTGGCTCAGTAGGTGAAGCATCTGCCTTCAGCTCAGGTCATGATCCCAGGGTCCTGGGATTGAGCCTCGCGTCTGGCTTCCTGCTCAGCAGGGAGGGAGCCTGCTTTACCCTCTTCTCCTCGCTCTGCTTGTGTTCTTTCTGTCAAATAAATAAATCTTAAAAAAAAAAAGAGGAGCTCAAAATCTGTATTTCTAACAAGCTGGTGTCTACAGACCCGCCACACTAAGAAACACTGATTTATAAGAAGCTTAAAAGTATTTGGTTATATTGGCAACTACCAAAAAAGAAAAATGTGATCACTACACCTAAGTGTTTTTCAGCCTCTTTGTGGGACTAGACATGTACACAAGTCAATATTAGTGAGAGGGTCTTGTAAATGTCATATTATGGGGTGAATTCTATGTGAGATTCCATAATTTAGCAATCATTAAGTCTGGGATTGCCAGGTGTACCAGGGAATGATAGAGGAAAGAGTGAAGGAAAGTTCTGAATGGAATAAACTATATACAGAGAGTAAAAAGGTAAGAGTGGGCATGACATGTTTAAGGAGCCAAGTCTTGAATATAAGCTTGAATATATTGATTATAGTAAATGGAACAAATGCTTATGTTAAAAGAGAAACTTGAAGAAGAGTATGTATTCCTACTGTGGAGAATTTTCAGACACTCTAAATGCGTAGCTGACTACCCATTTAGCCGTCTATCTAATCCAGAGGTTGGCAGACTTTCTCTATAAATATTTTAGGCCTTTTGAGCCATTTATGGTCTCTGTTGCATAGTCTTTTCTTATGATATATGTATATATGTATTTTTTTAATAATTCTTTAAAAATGTAAAACACTCTTAGTTCAAGATTGCATAAAAAACAGGCAAAGGACCAAACCATAGTTTTCTAACCTTATTTATACAGCTTCTGGCTTCTTCCACAAAGGGCTCAAGGTGAAGTGAAAGAATAAAATATGCATTAAAATATTAAAATGAGTAATAAAGAATTAGCAAAAATGATGTATCAGAACTAAGTCAGTGTGTCTAATAAATATGGCTGATTTGAAATAATCTTTTGATAAAAGCTGATAACATAACTATGAATGCCCAAGAAGGCAATTCTGGAGGGTATTAGGGATTGTAACCCAAATACATAGTCTTGTAAGGTCTCAGGCTGATTCAAGAAGGAAACATAAAATACCTTGAAATCAGATGTTCTTCAAATAATTATATACATATATACCCCACTTCAATTTACAGGGAATTTGAAATCATTTGTTTTTGTCCAATTATATAAGAATTACCTATTCCTTGTAGGAAACTTGGGAAATAAGAAAAATCATCCATAATCTTACTCTGAATAATATCCCCGTTAATATTTTGGTAGATTTCCCTTATTATATTTTACAAACCTATATGGATGTATTTTACGGTCATAACTTAAATTATGTAAATATCCTTATATTTTTTAGTATTTAGGTTTTTTTCCATTTTCACCCTTTTAGTGTTGTAATGAATGCAATGAATAGATTTCCAAAAATGAAATTGCTATACTAAAGTGTAAAGCACTTTTTTAAAGCCTTTACATGTTATTTGCAGTTTTTTTCTTTTTTTCAGAATGTTTCCCACACCACCAGCAGTTATATGAGGGTGCTTATTTACAGAACTGTGCCTCTTTAGTCCACCTGTCAGTACTAAGGAGTCACATTGTTGTAAACTCTTGATAACTGCAGGAAAAAAATGAGATCAATTTGCATTTCTATTATTATTAGTGTCAAATAAGCATACATTTTTTTCTTTTTTTTTAGTTATGCCTATCTCTCATTTATATTTTGCAAGCATAGTATTTTTATCAGTTTTTGTTAGAATTTTCCACACTAAGGCTTTTTACCCTTTGTCAATTTTTTTATATTTCTCTAATGGATGACTTGCTTTTTAATTTATTTTGTTTTGACTTACAGAAAGTTGTAATTTTAATATAGTCAAATTCCTTTTCTTATGCTTTCATATCCCAAAGTTTAAACAGTGAAAGCCTTTCCCAGCAAGAAATCAGGCTTACACTGTCTTGCTTCCTCCACAACCCCTTTTATAAGATTTGAATATTTACAATTATCTTTTCAACCCATCTGAATTTTTTTGTATGTATTCGATAAAACTAAATTATATTTTGTTCAAAGTAGTTGAACAATTTTCTATATTAAAAAATTCACCCCTTCCCATTGATTTGTGGTGCCTTAAAAATTTGTGTATTACATTTTAAATATGCTTAAATCTTAACATATTATATTAGGATTAAATAGATAATTTGACCTGCCTTCATGTGTATGTTCCTCAATCCATTTGCATTTGCCTTATAATTAGTGGATCATCTTCCCAGAGTCCAGCTGAATGGTGGTCCTGACTTTTAAACCTTACAGATTTTCTTCCATATATCCTTTTTAGGTGTTAGAGTTAGTAATTTGAAAAGGCAATGTCAGAAACAACTATTCAGATAAAAACCTTTGTAAAACACCAACCATTCTGTCCTTGTGACAATGACCCTACATCATTACAGAGAAACACATTTATCGCCTTAATGGCTACGGAATGGGAACATAAAAGTCAGCTAAAAGGGCTTTCAATTCATTAAAATGAAACTGTTTGTTTTTAGGCAGTTCAGAAGAGAGAATCCTGTTTTGTGTCACTTGAAATTATTATCTGATCTGTAATGATGATTCTTGCTGAACTTGTCTTTTGCAATGTTATTAAAATTCAGGTTACATTCAGGCAGCTAATAATAGGGATTCTATGTAAAACTCAAATTTAGTGCAGAAATAACTTTTGTGCCTAGATTCAAAGACCCAGGAGCAGTCATTGAAATGTGTAAACAAAATGTTATTATTTGGGGCTTATTTATAATTTTTTACCACATGCAATATTGAATGTAATACATCCAATTATTATTCATTAAATATGGCACTAAGAACCCAGTAGTTTAAGTAATTTATATACTTAGTAATGCTTCTGTCATTTTCAGGAAGCTTCTTAATTTGACATAGATTATAATGTGATCTTATCTGGGTAAGGTCATAGCAAAATTATGATTAACAATATGAGGATTAGATCCCTTGAGCCTTTAAACAGTGGTAAAAATAATCTTAATTTTTATTTGAAGTTAAACTTTCTAATGAAACAAGCTATATGAGGAGATATTTCTAAGCCTTAGATTGAAAACTCTCTTGGGGATATCAGGCCTAAAGCATTTATCCTAAGCATAGAAAACCCAGGAGAAATAAGCTTCACAGTTGACCTCTGGTTCCTGAGTTCCACAATTTTTTTCCCCAGACACATGCTCGTAGTGCCTATGTTTATTCTGATTATTGGTTCTGAGTCCCATGCAAGGAACTATGTTTAAATTTGATTATTATTTTAAAAGTACAATAAAATTAAAACTACATAAATTCCTCATACTGTCTTCGGGATTCCATTTTGCCTGCTCCCTCATAAAAGTGTTCAAAGCTCATTTGGGCTCTGGGTATCACTGTTGAATCAGGAACTAGAAAGATAAAGTCCATATTTGCCTACAGTTGGAACATGTAAAAACTTGTCTCAATTTACTGAAAAACAAATCCATTTTACAACAGTTGGAGGACAGGTGCTATCTTCTACATGCAAGATTTAGGAAAATTGTTCATTTAATTTTACTTAACTCCCCAATCTCATCTATCCGACTATGCTGTGAATGCTCTGAAGAACCACTTTATCAAATGAGTGGGAAGTGATTAATTTAGAAACTGTATGAGATACTCATTCTATAGAGGGCTAACTAAAATGTAGTCCATAACACTGTTAGTTATAGGAGAGAAAAAGCAATATCATCTCTAGGCATATTACATGAGCCACCTGTGTTGTTTTATATATCCAGAACACACCACCATTATCTTTCTCTCTCTCTCTCTCTTTCTCTCTCTCTCACACACACACACACAAACACACTGAAGATTTGGGGTTGTGACCTAAACTGGACCAATTGTGGCATCCCTCATACCAACCTCATAGATCCCATGGTCCAGTAATAAACATGTCAGCCAAGGTGTATCAACCAGAATCCTTTCCCAGCATTTTTATAAGGGAAACCTGTGAGAAAGGGACCTCTTGCGTTTTGATCCTAAGGTCCTGTTTCTTGGAGATAACCAGACTGATGGAATAAAGTTGGCACTCAGAAAGATGAGATGTATAGAAAGTTGCAATGGTGTTTTATTCCTAAACGATCCAGTACATTTGGCAGGAAGTTTGTAATTTATGGATAAAAGGAGACTTCTTTTCTAAATCTATTTCAGGAATAGCCCTTGAAATCCTACCACCATTCCTGGTGTTTAGATTCCATCAATAAATTAGAATAACAATACTGTTAGGAAAGTTTAGTAAGTTCTAGCTAGGTATTCTTAACTTTTCTAATCCTCATGTCATGTGAGATAGATGGCTTCTATTTATATACATTTCATATATAAGAGATTGGGTGGCTTAAACAAGTCACAGTTTTGGAAATTGGGAAGTCCAAGATCAACGTGCCAGAAGAGTTGGTGTCTGGTGAGAACTCTCCTTTTGGGGTGCAGACAGCTGCCTTCTCACTGTGTACCCAGATGACTTCTTTGTGGGGAGCAAGAGATTGGGTGAGAGAAAGAGAGAAAGCATGTTCTGGTGTTTCTGCTTATAAGGACACTAATCCTAACAGATCAGAGCCCCATGCTTATGACTTCATCTAAACTTTACCACCTCCTCATAAGGCCTTATCTCCCAATATAGTCACATTGGACTTCCCCATATGAATTTTGGGGTGATACAAGCATTCAGTTCATAAAAACAAAAAACAAACAAAAACTATAGGGTAAGATAAATTCAACTGTAGGGTACAGTGAATCTAAAACATTACAGGACTATATTGTTAGCTGAAATAAGGCCTCCCACAATTTTGGTGAAATAAAAATAGATTTTAATGAAATATAGATTTCATAAGGTAGTTCCTTCAACTCTTGCATGTTACATTTTACCTAACTCAGGCTGGGGGAATCACAGAAGATATAATTATGCAAATGAATACATAGGATAAAGAAAGGACACAACTTACTAAATTACAGCCAGATATCTAAACTGGCAGCTGGTACCTTGGTGAGAAAAATATAAAAGCACTGAGCCAAAGCACATCCATCTTCTCAGAGAGCTGAATTAAAAAAAGAAGAAAGAAGGGATTGTTGCATGATCTTTAGAGCCCATGTTCTGTTAGATTGATGGAGAACTGAGTGAGTGGTTCTCCCTTTCCTGTTCCTGTTTTCAACTGATGAGGAGAAATACAAGTTTTATGACTGAACATCATAAAATTATGATAATGATGGAATCTATTTCCTGAAACCATATTTCTACAGATATATAATTTTGAAATCAAGAAGAAAAATTAGCATGTCAGTATCTTTTAATTCAGGGTCACATCCAGACATAATGCAGGATAATTTTAGTCAGCTCTAGGAAGACTCTAGAATTTCCATGTCTAGAATAAAATTATGGTCAGCCCAATGCAGTGGTTCTTAAGCTTTCTTGTACCTTATAATCACTTGGGAGCTATTAAAAAATACCAAGTGCCTGCTTACCAACCCAGATCAATTTAATCAGAGTCTCTGGGGATGAGACCTGGCTTTTGAAAAGCTTTCTGGATAATTCTCCTGTGCAGAACACCACTAGCCTAATGTTGAGGAGCCATGGCCTAACTCAGCAACCATTTAAATTCCTTCATCTGAAATTAGAAGACCTAGCCTGTATTGACTAAACTATTCTTTTTTAAAAAATTTTTTTAAAGATTTTATTTATTGGGGTGCCTGGGTGGCTCAGTCAGTTAAGCGTCTGCCTTTGGCTCAGGTCATGATCCCAGGGTCCTGGGATCGAACCCCACATCAGGCTCTCTGCTCAGTGGGGAGTCTGCTTTTCCATCTCACTCTCCCTCTGTGCTCTCTCTCTCTCTCTCTCTAATAAAATCTAAGGATTTTATTTATTTACTTGAGAGAGAGAGTGAGCACACAAGCAGGAGGAGGAGCAGAGGGAGAGGGAAAAGCAGACTCCCCACTGAGTAGGGAGCCCAGTATGGTGCTAGATCCCAGGACCCTGGGATCATGACCTGAGCCAAAGGCAGACGCTTAACTGACTGAGCCACCCAGGCACCCCTCAACTAAACTATTCTTGTTAGCCAATGTTTGGGCGCAGAAATTTCACATAAAGATGGACAAAGCTCACTGAAGAATCAAGACAAATAACACGTCAAATCAAATCAAATATTACTGAGTGGCAACTGGAGATCTAAACCTACAGTTGGGAAGGGGTTTAAGGAAGTGTAATTTTCTGGAACTAAATGAAGATTATGGACATTCAATTTTTTTTTTATTTGTAAATTCTACTGAGGCAATAAGTCTCACTAAGTCCTCTCCCTTGAAAAACTATCTAGGGGATGTAGTCATAAGCAGCACTAAAGTAGGGAATTCAATGCAGCTTAGATCCCAAATTTCAATCAAGTATCCCTTCAGGGACTCAAGTATGTAGAAAAGAAAGTCCTGTTCTCTCTTGGGCAGATTGCCAATGATGAGAAGGATCACATCCTGGGCTGCCTCTCAGCACACTGTCAAAGAGGGAGGAAAAAGTTGTTGTTGCCATTCAAAGTGAAAGCCTCCTTTTCCTGTTTCCCAGGCATTCTGAGATTTACATATGATTTCTATAATCCTTTAAAAATGATGCCTTTGCCATAATCAGCTTCTGTTTCACCCTCAAAGAAGGTAGGCACAGCAGGATGCTGAAGCGTTCATATTTTTTTTCCAAGTAAGCAAGTGAAGCTATTAAAACCCTCTAAGCAAGTAAGTTTCTTGCATAGAGTAGTATTTAAAGAACTTGACTTTCTAGCAAAATGTAGTTGAGGAAGAAAAAACAATAGGTAAAAAGATGAGCTAGAAAACCCCAGTAAAAACTATTCTAAGGCAGTGAGGACTTAAACTATCTATCTACACACACACTGGAGGCTGTAGGAAATTTTTAATAAAAATGTAACAGGATGGTGAATTGAAAAGCTTCTTTGTGGCATCAAGATACAATACAGATGACATTCCAAAATGGATAGAGTGCCAAAACAAAAATTTGCCAAAGGAGGGGATAATAGCTTAAATTCTTAAATGCCTTACTCACATACAGGATATATAAGTGTGTTGGAAGTTAGGGGTTTTGAAGATTTCTTTAGAGAGAGCTGTTAGGTTGCTATGAGACCTTCTACTGCAACACCCCACCCACCCAACTTCCACCACAGAGAGTTGGAGAAGGTTTCAGCCTCCACCTCAGTCAAGAGAGAGGGTGTAAGGAAGTCTAACTGGAAAATGTGATATGTATTTCTTGTAGGTTGAAGGACAGAGGCCTAGTGGCTAATTCATGCCCCTTAATCATGAGTAACTGGTTTGCTACTACTTTGATAGCTGATTGAGGGAGAGAACAATGCTACATTATGTAATTTGAACTCCCAGTATTCATAGGGCAAAATATGCATGTGTCCTGTGGACTAGATATCAGCCATACAAGATAGAATATCTCTTGTCTGGGTCATCTCAGGTCCCATTCTAAAGGCCACATATAGTAACAAACAGATCTCACCAGAGAGAATGCACTAGAGAATCTGGAGATACCACTGGATTCTTAGGGATTGGGGAAGAAGCTAGCAATCAGTGAGAACAGTTATGAATTCTGCATGATAGGAACATCCACAAAAATACCTATGTTGGAAAGAGAAAGGTAAGTGTTGTGGTTTCAGAGAACCCATGAAAGTTGTACATCCAGGACCAGGAACAATAAAGAAGTAACTTTCTTCCCTTTCTTTTTCCTCTTCTGCTTTCCTGTGCTTCAACTGTGAAGGAGCCAGAAACACCAGTTAGGAAACCAAGGGAGTAAAGTCATAAAGTAGATGTTCAGGGAATGAGAAAAAAAGTCAACTAAATGTCTTCATCTATAGATATCCTACCTGCAAGTTGGAGGAGGGGAGAAGTTTGAATTTTCACTAAGGCTACAGATTTTTAAATTACTGAATTAAGAATGTGACCGTAAGTCAGTTTATTGCTTAAGAATAAAGAGAGAAATCATGGGTGCCGTCTGAATTTTCTCTGAGAATAAGGGAACATTAGCTCTGCAGAATAAGTTTAAAAGGATTGTGAGACACAAAAAAATAAGGTTTTTTAATTGTACTCTCTGAGAATTGCCTATGCAATCTAAATTTACAAAACTCAATGTCAATAATTATATAAGTTTTATAATCTGACCAAGGAAGGCACAGACTAATAATCACATCTTATGTCTTCGTAGTATTTTATAATTTTACAAACATTCATTTATTTGAATACATATCCTGAAAGTAGAACAGAAATAAGTTTCTCTATTTTACAGAAGAATAACCTGAAGATCAGGTTAATAAGTAACATAATAAAATAAAATAAAATAATTAAGTAACATATCCAAGATATTACACATGTTGGAGTAGGTTTTGAAGTTAGGACCAGAACCTAGATATACTGTCTCTAAATCTTACCTAAGGGCACAGCTCCTTATGTAAGAAGTAGCCTTTGAAATTTCCCTAAAAGCTGTTTCCATTAATTCATTCAGTAAAAATTATTGATCTTCCATGTACCAGGCATTGTTGGGGATTCATTATGGAAAAAAAACAGAGAATTTCATTACTCTCATGGAACTTACACTCTAATGCAGAGAGCAAGCAGAAAACAAATAGAACAAACAAATTTAATGATCCATCAGGGGGCAAATATTATGAAAATATAAAGCAGGATATGAGGGATAGGAACTGATAAGAGTGAGAGTTGATGTATGTTGTGTAGGATATAGGACCTGAGAGGAGAGTATGTTTACAGGCAGAGGCCACTGTGGCTGGAACACAAAGAGCATAGGACTTTTAAGACCTGGTAAGGAATTTGATTTCACTATGAATACAATAGGAAGCCATTTAAATGGTTGCAGTAGACAAGTAATTTTGCCTAACTTACCTTTCTTTTTTTTCTTTTTTTCCCTTTTTTTCTTTCTTTTAACAGACGTTCTGCCTAATATGTAAGGATAGACTCTAGCAGGCAATGGTTGGAGTAGGAAGACCGGTATAGATGCTATTGCAATAGTCCAGGCAAGAGCTAGGGTTGTGAAGATACACACAAGTGTTGTTTGACTGTCTTTCAATTTTGGTTCCATAGGCAGTCCTTAGCCAGCTCCAAGCTTAATTTCCTTAGGTCATATTTGTGCAATTTATAACAGAAGATCTTTTGGAAAAAAAAAAGTTTGGGGGCGCCTGGGTGGCTCAGTCGGTTAAGCGGCTGCCTTCGGCTCAGGTCATGATCACAGGGTCCTGGGATCGAGCCCCACGTCCGTCTCCCTGCTCAGTGGAGAGCCTGCTTCTCCCTCTCCCTCTGCCTGCCTCTCTGCCTACTTGTGCTCTCTCTCTATCTCTCTGTCAGATAAATAAGTAAAATCTTAAAAAAAATAAAAAGCTTGTTCTCTGTGTCCAAGGATATTCTTTTTTTTTTTTAAAGATTTTTTATTTATTTATTCATGAGAGACACAGAGAGAAAGAGAGAGAGAAGCAGAGGGAGAAGCAGGCTCCCAAGGAGCAGGGAGCCTGATGCAGGACCCGATCCCAGGACTCTGGGATCATGACCTGAGCCGAAGGCAGATGCTTAACCATCCGAGCCACCCAGGTGCCCTCCAAGGATATTCTTTATCCCCTATGTTGTGAAATATGAAATCCTTTACATCATTACCATTGCAAACAATCCTTGACCATACCTTGTAGCTCACTCTACCTTTTCACCCTCTTAGCAGATTTCACTGAATACTACATATTTTGTCTGTAGCATTTATTGGAAATTGTGATTATACATTTATTTATGTGTTTATGTGGCCATTGGTTATGTGCTTATTTCTCTCACTAAACATTTTTTTTAAGTTTTTATTTAAATTCCAGTTAGTTCACATACAGCATAATATTAGTTTCAGGTGTACAATTTAGGGATTCAACACTTCCATACAACACCTGGTGCTCTCACTAAACTTTAAACCTTTAGAAAGCAGAGTCTGTTACTGTTTTGTTCACTTTGTATACAGGGTGCTTGGTATACAAGTTGGCACAAAGTAACATTTTCAGTCCTACAATTATTACTCAGAACTACAAAACTGGATTTGAGGAAATGAGAAAAATTGAAAGGCAACTTGAGTGTATTTATTACTGTAACTTCTCAGAAGGATCACTAGCAGACTTAAGAGAAAAGAAGTAAACAGTCTTGACAAAAAGAGTTTGGACAATCCATGAATTTCATTTCACATCACTTTTCAATTTTATAAGGTTTTAGCTCCACTGTAGAATTTTAGGAATGGTCACAGAAACTTAACATTCTCATGAGTGAGAGAAATGAGTACCTTCTTAGCTCTGGCTTCCATGTACAAGAAGGAACTAGGAAACTTTGAAGCTATTCTAAGAATTATGTTTCTTTGGTAGGAAGGCTGGCTGTGCATAAAGGCTGGCTCCTACTGCAGAGCTAGAATCTTGAGAATAATTTAGCTTTTCAGAAAAAAAAACATTGTGTATGTGCCACAAAGTCTAGTCTGAGATTTTATTTTGTTTGTTATTTTTCTGAAAAAGAAACCTATTCCATTTCCTGAATCAACTTCAGATTTTTAAAAATATAACAGCTTTATTGAGTTATAATTCAAATACTATGATATTTACCCTCTGAAAGTGTAAAATTCAGGGGCTTTGTGTATTCACAGAGTTGTCCAACCCTCACCATTATCTATTTTAAGGATATTTTTATCACCCCTCAAAGAAACTCTGTACCCAATAGCAGCCATTCCCCATCTCTCCCTTCCCCCAAACTGACAACTGCTAATCTACTTTCTCTCTGTGTGGATTTGCCTATTCTGTACATTTCACATAAATAGAAACATACAATATATGGGCTTTCATGATTGACCTCTTTCATTTAGCGTTATGCTTTTAAGACTCATCCCTGTTGTAGCATGGATGGGTATTTCATGCCTTCTTATTGGTAAATAATATCCCATTGTCTGGATATACCACATTTTCTTATCCATTAATCAGTTGATGGACATTTGATTTGTTTCCACTTTTTGATTATTGTGAATAATGCTGCTGTGAGCTTTTGTGTACTAGTTTCATGTGACCATATTTTTTTCCATTTCTCTTGGATACACAACTGAGAGTAGAATTGGTTGTTCATATAACAACTCCATGTTTAACATTTTGAGGACTACCCAACTATTTTCCAAAGTGACCGTACTGTTTTAACATCCCCATCAGCAATGTATGAGGGTTCCAATTTCTTCACATCCTCACCAAGACTAGTTATTGTCTATTTATATTATTATTTTCATTAGTATTACAATCCTAATGGGTGCAAAGTGATATCGTATTGTACTTTGATTTGCATTTTTTAGTGACCGTTATCTAGCCCAATATCACTAAGATTTACTCTTAAGTTTTCTACTAAGATTTACAGTTTTACTTCTTACATTTAGGTCTATGATCCATTTGGAGGTAATGTTTATATGTTGTGTGAAGGAGAGGCCCAACTTTGTTCTTGTGCATGTGGACATCCAGTTGTCCCAGTGTCATTTGTTGAAAAAAACCTGTTCTTGGGCGCCTGGGTGGCTCAGTCGGTTAAGCGACTGCCTTCGGCTCGGGTCATGATCCTGGAGTCCCGGGATCGAGTCCCGCATCGGGCTCCCTGCTCAGCAGGGAGTCTGCTTCGTCCTCTGACCCTATCCCCTCTCATGTGTTCTCTCTCTCTCATTCTCTCTCTCTCAAATAAAAAAATAAAATCTTTAAAAAAAAAAAAAAAGAAAAAAACCTGTTCTTTACCCATTGAATTTCCATGGCTCCTTTGTCAAAATACAATTGACCCTAAGTGTGAATCTGTTTTCTGGACCCTCAACTCTGTTCTATTATATGTCTGGCCTTATACCACACTATCCTGATTCCTGTAAGTTTATAATTGGAATATGTAAGCCCTTCAACTTTGCCCTTTTTCAAGATTGTTTTGCATTTTCCTGTGAAAGTTAAGATCAGCTTGTCAATTTCTGCAAAACAGGCAGCTAGGATCCTGAAAGAAAGAAAGTGGAATTGTTTTTTTAAATTTTGTTTTGGATTGTTTATTGATAACACACAGAAATATAATTGATTTTTGTCTATAATATTGTATCCTGTGGCCTTGCTAAAGCATATATAG
The DNA here is from genome assembly GCF_002201575.2 of Neomonachus schauinslandi. NCBI lineage: Eukaryota > Metazoa > Chordata > Mammalia > Carnivora > Phocidae > Neomonachus > Neomonachus schauinslandi. Next base: position 127,437,110 of record NC_058404.1, on the reverse strand, counting down.
TTTCTTATATGTACTGCATGTACTTGCTGATTTTAAATCAAATATAGAATAATTAGCAAAACTTCTACTCCTATGCTTTTAAAAAAATTAGGCCTTATAATAATTTAAGTAAGGTATTTCTGTAATAACTTTGGCTTCTGTAACCATCAGCAAATATTTTCAATAAGATGCTATAAAAAGCAAAATGGATACCAAAACGTACCCCATATGATCCTTGCTCCCTGTAAGCATACGATCTATTGGAAAAGATGGTGGACACACATAAATGTCTTTATGCTATGTTACAGGCCCCATATCTATATAACAGTAATTTATTTATTTATTGAAGATTTATTTACCTGAGGGAGAGAGAGAGAGGGCGGGGCGGCAAAGGGAGAGAGAGAATCTCGAGTAGGCTCCCCACTTTACAGCGAACCTAATGCAGGGCTCGATCCCACAACCCTGAGATCATGACCTGAGCCAAAATCAGGAGTGGACACTTAACCGACTGAGCCACCCAGGCACCCCTTATTTTGTTTTCTAAGATACATCTACTTGCCTTTCTATGCTTAGAAATAAACCTTTTGTTTTATTTGGCTTCAACTTAGAATTGCTATTAAATAAGTTTCAAGTATTTAATGTGTCCAGCAATTTTACTTGCAAAATAGTAGCACAGTGTCACAGTGAAACACAAATAGACACATGGCACTAACAAAGTTAGCATACTTGCAAATTGAGGATTAATAGTGGATGTACATTATCTTAGCTTTCTTTTTACTATATCTATGTAGTTTGTTGTTATTTATAATTTACGTTACAACAAACCAAAAGACACTTGGGCTTTAAACTTTCAGCTGACAATTAAAAAAAATAAAATCACTTATGCTTAGTTAAAATTTCAAGTGCTTATTGGTATTTGTTATAAAAACTTTAAAATAACTATAATTTTTAAATATAGAGATATTTTAAAATATATCTATAATGTAGTTATTCTTTACCATTGCTCTCTAAATTTAGGTACACATTGACTATATTAGCCAAGTGTAAATGTGCTATCCATATTTTCATCACATCTATTAAATAAAGTGAAGCCACTCTAACTTACCACTCCTTTCATCTCCACCTCCTCTCCATTCCCACAAGACTTAGTCCTGCAGGGTCTGCTCATCTTTGGAGCATTAGTTGCTAGAATAGTGTCTGGCATGTGAGTAGTAAGTGTTTCTTAAATTAATGAACAAACTAAGAAAGGGAATACCTTCTGAAGTTTTGAGGAAAAATAGAATTGAGTATTAAGAGAAGTTTCCACAGAGAATATTAAGCAAAAGAGATGTATAAGATTTCCATGATTAGAAAAGAAAAGAGGGAGCATTTGAGATGTGAACAAGTCTATGGAGGTGAGAAGGCGATTGAAACAGAAGAAAGGGAGAAGACAAGTTTGATTGGATTAGAGACAGGTGTGGGCTTTATCTGGTCTCCTGCCAAATCAGTACCCCCACCTATTGTTGTTGTTGTTTTCTCTCTCTCTTTTTTAATGAAGTTGTTTTATTGGAACATAGCCATATCCAAGTATCTGTGTATTACCAATGGCTACCAATGGTGGTGCTGAGTAGTCGGGACAGACACCATATACTGTATGACCCATAAAGCCTAAAACATTTACTCTCTGGCCTTTTATAAGAAAAGTGTGTTGGCTCCTGGATTAGAGCATCCACGAAAGCAAATAGTGGGGAATAAGATTAGGGTGTTATCATTATGCTAGAATGCAGAGCATTTGAACTTATGGCTAAAGAGTTTGGACTCTATTTGTATTTAAGTTTGATCAGAAGAACAATGTGGATCAAACTGATAGATCATCCTGGCAGCAACATGTAAGGCAGATTACAACAGTGAAAGAAGACACTCAGGAAGAACAAGTAGCCAACTGCTAAAAGGGGAATAATGTTATGGTGGCCGAAGCTGGCAAGGGGAGAGGGGATGATGATGGTAGAGAGAATGATAGAAAAGGACAGATACATAGAGCAGTAAGTGCTCAAGGAGACTCACTGAGAATGAGGGGAAATGGATGGAAAGAGATGCCAATAATGATTCCAGGTTTTCAATAGTAGGTTACAGGAAGAATAATGCTGCTCCTGCTAGAAATTGAGAAAACCACAGAATACATTGGCTTAGAAGGAATGATTTTGACTTCTTATTGTTAAGGCATGTTACTTGATGAGATAGGAAATCTCAATAGAAATGCCTGGCCGGTAATCAGAAATGTGGGGCTGGAGCTCAAAGGCAAAGACTGAAGTAGTGGTATTGATTTGAGAGACAGTAGTTAAAACTGTGAGAGCAAATGAGATCTCTGAGAGAGAGCTGGCCATGGCATGACACAGGGCCGGGGGGGTGGATGGGAGGGGGGCAGGTTGTAGTGCTAGGAAGTGCTACCTCCCGATGGGCACAAGGAAGAAAAGGTGCCACAGCGAAGGTAGCAAGAATTTTATGGACAGAGCAGAGCATCGCATCACCTAGAAAACAGTTTCAGGATGAAGGATCCAATGAAATCAGTTACATTTTATTTGAGTATATAATCAATACAAAAGAGTTTATGAGCAGCTCATGGTCTACACTGAAGAAAACAGTTTTAAATAGAAAAAAAGGAACAATTTTTACAGATACAGGAAAATTTTTATTATAAAATCAGAGGGAAAAAGAAATAACGTCACATTAGGAAGTTAAAGAATGTTTCATAATGATTCTTTGGTCCCTTTAAGGGAGGTTTTTGTGAACAGAAAAGATGATGTAGGATTTGCTTTGGTTTTAAAATTAGTGTACAATTTATTAAAGTTTCAAATCAAAATATCTACTGCCTTATTAAGGTTTTTTTATGGTAAATACTTTCACGGCAATTAAAAAATATTTTTATTTTATAAGCAATACAAATTTTTTTTCCATTTTTATTTATTTATTTTTTGGGGCCTGATTTCTTTTTCTTTTTTTTTTTTATTATGTTCGTTGTCAGTCTCTCCTTTTCTCTCAGTCTCACTGTCCCCCTTCTGTTTTAATAATCACTTTAAAAGCTTTGAATAATATTTGGTCTCATTTAAAGAGTTAATTAAACACTTTCAAATACAAATACTATAAACTGAAGCTGTAAGTTAAGTTTATATGATCACCTTTTCAAATACTCTACATCAGTTATACGATTAACAAAATGTCCCGAGTATTCTAATAAATTCATAAATATATGGCTTCTTAAGTTTGTGCATAAGCTCCAATACAACAAATAAACTTAATAAAATTTCTACTTTAAAATAGCATCTAACTTGTTATTCAATCATATATTCCTCCAATTAGGCACATTACGAGTAAGATATTTTACTTTACTAGTACATAAAGTAGTAATATACCTAACATCAAGATATTAATATGTCTGGTTTTAGTCTCTTAAAAATTTCTGTTATTAATTTGAAATCCTTTTAGATTTGAAAGAATCTTTTCAATTAAAGCAATAATAAGGTAATCCTCAGCAATTTGGGGGGTACTGAGCCAAGATATTAACAGGCTTTTGTTCAGGATTATATTGGAATATCCTGAGGCCTAGAGAGAATCTTTAACAGAACTTCATAAATTGCAAGGACTTGTGTGAGACGGGTCTCTGATCTAAATTATGTTAAGTCTGTAACCCTCCCACATTTATACATGACTTGATTGAATTTTATATATTTTTTGACTCCTTAAGATATATAAATGCTTTTTTTTTTCTACTTTAAAGACCTTTAAACTTGATGGACTCTTTTACTTTCTTACATCATCAAAATCCACAGTTATTATGTACTAAAACTGGTAGCCAAGTGAATTCTGATATATCTCATTGAACTGATATATTCAGAAAATATGAAGTCACAGTAAATCCAGGGCTCTGTGACACTTCCTGTGTCAGCACCTTCGTGCGAGTAAAGCAAAAGTAGTTGATGTGACTGGGGAAATTGGCTCACATTTTGAAGGCACTGTATACCAAACTGCAGAGTTTGGATTTTATCCCACGTGACAGGTTTTGGGATGTGTGCATGTGCGTGCATGTGTGTGTGTGTGTGTGTGTGTGTATATGTGTATAGGGTTTTTAAAACATGTATTTTATAAAATATGTATTTCAAACATATACATCTGAAATTGTTCTAACATAGGAATCTAGTCTCTACATTATCTTCTGTCACATAGGCTTCCGTTGAATTGTAAAACTGGTAGGTTGCAAAAGAGTGAACTTAATATTAAATAAATTTCCCCTGGAAAATTTCTTTATCTCTTCTTTATGGTTCTGTATTCTCTTGGTTTTAATAAATCTAGGTTTATGATTCTGTATTCTCTTGCTTCCTAGATTTACACCCCTCCTGTTTGAGTAGGTGCTTTGTATTTTATGGTTTAAATGGAGAGCAAGATTTTTATTATCTGATTAACCCTGGCTGTGGGAAACATAGATTATGTGCCAGTCAGCACTCCTAGTCATCTCTTAAAGATCTTGCAGAAAATCTGATTTAAAAAAATATGAATAGTTATTCAAATGTAATAACATTATGATTTAAACTGCTTTGAGTGAGGCTGAATTCCTTTAAGATATTAGCCGGAACAAATTGGCTTATCTCTTTCTTTTCGTGGTGGTTTGGTCTGAGGAAAATGAAGTATGAAATTCAATAGTCAACAAATACGTGATTGCCTATGACATGCCAAACACTGTTTCGGGCACAGAGAACATAGCAGTGTACAGAATACAGAAAAATAAACAGTCCCCACTCTGGGAGGTTAGGTAGGGTTTCATTCTGGTATATATACTCTATGTATATACACACACACACACACACACACACACACACACACACACACACACACTGTGTATATCGGATAAGTTTCATGCATGTCATGAATGTGTATGATGATTAGTGCTTTAGAGAAAAACAAGGCAGGGAAGGAAAATAATAAATGTGGAGGATGTGGTGGGGTGTTGAGAGTGGTAGGTCACATACGATTAGGGTACCAAAGAAGACCTCAGAGAGAAGATATTGATATGCGGGGAGACTACAGTTGGTGAAGGAAGGAATCAGAGGAAACACCTTACAGGCAGAGGAAACAGCAAAAGACAAGTTCAGAGGTGTCCTGGGCCAAGCGTTCTGTCCTCGAGGAACCAAAGGGAAGAGGCTTACCTAGCTACATCTGAAAAGTGTACGAAGAGGGAAAGGAAAAGAGCTAGTCAGGAGAAGGCAGACCTTGAAGGATCTACATGTGAGGATTTGGGTGTTTACTCCAAATGAGATGGTAGGTAAGCCATTGGAGAGTTTTGAAAATGGGAAGGACATTATCTGACTTTTTAACAGGATCAAGGCTATAAAGTAAGTGGGAAAAGCTGGGATGTGCAACCAAGCAATCTCTCTCCAAACTTTGTCAATTCAGCGAAGCAATCATAGAGAATTGGAAGTTTGGGGAATCTGAGTTTTAGTCTCTTACTGGTACCAGATCATGTAGTTATGAGTGAGTATATATTGTTCTGGCTGAAGTAAATAGGTAATATTTTATTTGAAGTTTTTTCTAGTTTTAAATTCTTCATTCTGCATCCTTAAAATGTTGGACCACATATAAACAAATTTGGAATCATATGAACCTTTCTCCTATATGGAATATACTTACATGATTCACTTCTTTTTATAATATTATAAAATAACAATAAATAACAATCCTCTAGAAAATTACCAAAATTTAATCTATAAACTGTAGGTGTTGAAAAGCCAACAAATAAAACTAAGCTCATTTTGTTAGTCTCACCATAAGGTTTAAAGTTCATGTATACAATTACACTAGAAGAGTGCAGTAAAATATATTCTTGCATTTTCATCCCATATTGATTGGTGGAATGAAGGAAAAAAAGAGAAAAATGAGTTAAGTGTTCATTTTCTTTAGAAGTACCACATTATTCTTTAATATGAGATCTTGAGATTGATTCTACTACTTAGGCTAGACTGCAAAGTTTGAACTGCTCTAGAAGGGAGAAAATTGGTGTTTCCTTCAAGAATCTGTTTGCTTTAAAGAATTTTGGCAGGAAGATGGCAGCTTTAGCACAGTTCTGCCCTCAGCTGGTACACAGACAACTGCAGGGACCCAAAGCAGTAACACTCCTGAGCAATCTCACAGGTCTGTCTACAGCTTCTTGCCCTCACTAATCTCACAAAACATTTTTGAAATTTGTGCCCACCATAGGGAAAGGACGTTATATTAAATGTTATGTACTTTTAAATTTTATTAATATAACCATATTTACCCCAATGGTTATAGCCACTGATGTGGACAAAAAGTTCCTTTCTGATCAATGGTACTTTGCTTATATAAAATGATACTCTTTCTCTAGAGATAGACACTGTTTATATATAATTTTACCTCCCAGAACTTGCTCCAAGGTTCTGCTCAAAATGGGTTACCAATACAATGACATAATCACCTGGAGATTTTGTGAAAATTATAAACCTATGAACAGACAACCAAGACATATACAGAACATATAGCTACAGGGATATATATTTTATTAATGTCAAATTTTTCTAAACTTTGAGATCTATCAGCTTGGAGGATGTGGAGGGGCAGTTCATTGTCATTCCCTTGGGAGTTGCTCAGTTCACACCCTAGGATGTTTTGATGTGGGCAATGGGAAGAATTTATATACCACATTCTGACTCTCCTGATCTATTGCCTCCTTTTTCAAAGCAAGGAAAGCCCTATAAGTAGCTAAACTAGCAACTTGAGTTTATTTGGAAAACACTGAACTGGGAGTTTGGTGACCACTGAACTTTTACACTTTCAGAGAACAGATGAACTCCAGTGGCTTCACAGAATTCAGGAACATTTCAAAACCTAATTTCAGGTAGCACTTTATACACTGTAAGGACCTAGCTCAATCACCTATAATAATTCATGTCACAGAAGTATATTAATGTATGCACCATGTAGTTCTGAGCATTAAACATTTTATAGTTAGGTTTCACTGTTCATTACTTTTGCACTAACAGTCATTTTTTCATATCTAGTTTGATTTTTCTTTCCTTAGAAGCTGACAAATTTTCTACCTTTTCATGCTTTTTTACTGGCAGTTTCTTGTCTCCTTTTATTAATGTTTAAGTTTTCAATTTGCTGCCCTGATGTGCTCACATAAGAGTAGCTTGATTCATTAATGTAAGAGGGAGGAAATGAAAACACAGTAAAATTTTTGCCAACTTTACTTCCTATTTCTTTAAATATAAATTGAAAATATTAGAAGTCATAGACTCAGCCACTAAAGTTTTCGATCACAGTTGAAAGTAAGGGAACACAATAAATGGGGGGGGGTTATATTTTTAATCCCCCCTACTATTCTCTTTTTTGAAAATGGGGCAAGATCTTAGGATATATTCATATATACTGACTCATTTTGCAAACTTGTAATAAAACATATACATAATGGCATAGTTGTATGCATTATATAAATGAAATCATATAATTATATATTTTATGAATACTGTAAATAAAAAAATAAAAATACAGTTAGGATATAAAGACATTTTTGTGTTTTTAAGGAGATCTTGTTCCTTGAAAATGAAGATGAATCAGTCATTATATTTACAACACCTGGCGCACATAGTAGATGCTAAATAAGTATTGGGTGAATGAGGGGAGGAGGGAATAGGTGTGTGTTAAATGAATAGATGCTGTACACATTATTTCTTCTAACCTAACTGCAGACCAGGAGAAAAGGATGGATAAGTTAGTAATACTTGGGTCTTTTTTTTTTTAAACACACAAACTTTTCAGTCTCTTAATAGGCAGTTTGATTTTTTATACCAGCAATCACAGGCAAAGTGATACAATTAAAAGCACTCTATGAAATTGTGTGTCCAGTACGTAATACTTCCCTAGAAAGAAAATTGTAATACAAATATTGTCCTAGTAATTTTATGTGATTGGATCATCAGAATGGTATTTTCATGACATTTCCTAAGTCTGTGCATTTCAAATGCCTTTAAAGTTCTGCTGTGCTACCCAATATTAGAATTCTTCATGGCTGAGAAATTCTGTCCTGATGTTTCTTCTTTGGCCAAAGATGTCTAGATGCTGCTTCTTATTTTATATTTCTATATAAGAGATAATGAATCTTCTATATATAAACCTCTATTATGAAAAGGAGGAAAATAATATGTGCATTATCAAGGAAGAAATATCAGGAACTATAGGTTTAAATCTTAAGTCTTAACACAAATTTGCCTTTCTTACTGGACATATTAAAAACCACTAAATAGATGACATTACAAGATTCTAGTTATATTTAAAACATGAATGATTGTGTATTTTTTCTGTATTTATTATTTTTATTAAAAAATTGTGTAAGGAGGGCGCCTGGGTGGCTCAGTTGGTTAAGCCACTGCCTTCGGCTCAGGTCATGATCCTGGAGTCCCGGGATCGAGTCCCGCATCGGGCTCCCTGCTCGGCGGGGAGTCTGCTTCTCCCTCTGACCCTCCCCCTTCTCATGCTCTCTCTCTCTCTCTCTCATTCTCTCTCTCAAATAAATAAATAAAATCTTTTAAATAAAAAAAAATTGTGTAAGGAAAAGTAATTAAGTATAAACTCCTGATATGTCTAAGATCAAATATGTAAGTTAATGGCAAAAATGCGGGTTTTAAAAACTTGTTTAAATTTAGCGAAATCATAATACTAAAATACAGATCAAAATTCAGCCTTTTAAACAAGCATTTGGAGTGTTATGAAAGTCAAGAGTTGACAGTGACGGTGTAATTCTCCCTACTGATTTAGGAATAAGATGGCATAATTGGTAATCAAGGCAATTTGTGTTTTTCTGAAATAAAATCCTGTACACTTAATTGGATCTATGAAGACTAAATGTTTTTTTCCAAATCCAGGAAAAATGATATTTAGTTCATCTAAATTATTTTATACTAAGATTTTAATAATCCTTAGATACAATAAACTGTATAGTTTCTTTGAAAAGAAACTAATTTCTGTCTAAATGTATCTAACTTTCAGATAGCAATAAATGTCAGAAGAAAAACCATATTTTTTGCATATTGTGAATGTGCCCTTGAATTTACATAAAATACTGCAGTAAGTTGTGACTGATGTGAAAAACAAGACAGGACTATTATATATGCAAAGGTCTTGAGTATACTATAAAAATAAACTTTGAGCACCATACCAGTTGTAAACTAAAGCCCTCACTTGTAAGCCAAGGTCACTGGAATGTTGGCTTGATGATAATGAATGAGTTGCAGCACCCAACACTGCCTGTTAGGAGGATGGATTAATCAAAAAATTTAGATTATACCAATAGAACCAGTACTAAGGATTGGCTCCCAGTGTTACCAGACAATTTGATCTGGTTCCATGTCCAAACTTAGTACTATTTGCAACTTCATCTTCCACCATTTTATAGCCTAAATCTGCATTTCAGTTTCAAGAACTACATGTTCCTCCCTGAATTCATACTGTCCTTCCTCACCTCCTTGTCTGTGCTTGTTACCATTAATGTCACCTGAGAGCTTCTCAGCACCCCTTCCCCTAGTCCCCCCCCCCCCCCCCCCCACCCAATTACCCTACAGAAAGCTCTCTCACACTCAAGACCTAGACCAAAGACCATTTCCTCCTTGGAACCTCTTCTAATCCCTTCCAGCAGGAAAAACTGTCCTGTTTTTGTTTTGTTTTTTTGTCTTGCAAAGGACTTTGCATATTGGTCATGGAATTGATCTTAATCCAGCCAGTGTTACATACAGGCATTAGATCAGCCCCCTCACAAGATTATGCTTTGCCTTCTGAAACAAATTATTTTCCAAATTATAATTCTTTTGCATGAAGTTCATCATTCCTCTGAAATTAATAATTAAAGAAATATATTCCTTATGGAGTAAAAGTTGATATAATAGAAAATCAATATCTCCCTAAGGCTTAATGCAAACAGAAGTTTCTTTATTCTTAAAGTGAGCAAAATAATGATGGGATATTGTGAAGCTACAATAAGAAAAAATAAATAAAATAAAATACCCAGCACAAGATACTTGGTGATATTTTTTTTTTCCCCTTTATTCCTTCTGGCCTAAGTGAGAGAAGAATAAAAAGAGGTTAACTGATATTGTAGCTTACCTACCCATGTACTCAGTCATCTTATTCAGAGAAAAAATATTATCATGGAGTTGAACTCGTTTTATGAAGAATTTTAGAAAATACTTGTTATTTTTTCTGCATTGTTACTGTTCCGTTTCTGAGGGAAAAGAGTCTGGAATGGAAGTCTAGGAAGAAAGAAGTATCAGGCTTTACCTAAATTACCTAATTATCCAGAAATGAACTGCAGGGAACCAACGTGATGGTGACAGAAGAAGAATCTAGATGCCTCACTTCAAGTAGTCAGGAAGTTACAAAGGAGAAAGTCTCCATAGTGCTGTCCTAAGGCAAGGCAGCTAGAACCTCAAGAGCCAGTTTCAAAAACTACTCTGTAACTTCCTGTGGTGTCATAGCCCCAGAGGAGAATATACACCTTAGGAATATTTCTCATGGCAAGGAGGCATTCAGAGAAGTTACATTGAATTAGGAAGACATTAAGAGTTTAACCTAACTAAAAACCATTTGCTTCTTTTTATTTTGCTTCAGATGGCATTTTAAAATATTTCACTAATATATAAACATGTGATATAAACATGTTAGCCAAATGGCTATGTTGATACACTATTGTTGAACTAAAAGAGGCAAAATTCACTTAATCAAGTGACTATATTCATTATAGTCAGGGTCTGATGGGCTAATATTGTATTACCAATTCTGGAAGGAAAACCTCGTGGAAATTTCTCTATTACATAAATTTTTCTATTACATAAAATTTCTCTATTACGTAAATTTCATCAATAGCAATCTATCAGAGTTACAGGCATAAAAGCTTATAATGTGTTTTGAGTAAATGAATGGATAAATTAGAGGATGCTCTTCTCTTCTTCCCTAACTTTACCCTTTCTAATAATTGAACATAAGCAGATGCTTACTAAAGCTATCTAACTCTGATAAATTGTCTCCACATAATTTATCTCCCAAAATTTATCTTAAGATTGATGTTTCCTATCAAGAAATATATTTTTTCATGTAGATTTGGTATTTTTTCCCATCATAGTTTATTGGTAATATCTTCATATGATGTTAGATTTGTCTTCATTAAATGTCTTTCACATTAGAGAAAGGGATACAGGCGTAATGAATGTACTCAGTGGCATGGTCTTTGCATTGTTTTCAGAATGATATTGAGATGATATAGCATTGCATTTATATAAACATCAGAAGGTTTCAAAATAATAATAGTGCGGTCAAAATTATTGTTATATTTAGGGATCTACTGTGTACTGAAGCCACCTCCAAATAGAATACTTCTATTCACAATCAGGTATCAGTTGGGTGTCTGCTGCTTAGGGTCCAAGACTTCAGAGCTTATGCTAAATGCATGCACTGCCTGGAGCATTCCTGATGCTCTCAGTGATGGACAGGTGGTATCCGGCCCCTTGTGCCGCACCAGCCTTGCCCTTAGATGGTCACCCTCTTGCAGGGGAAATGGAGTCTAACTGCCTCAGGGGCTCCATCTGTCCAAAGAGAATTGGCTTGCACATAACTCTGAGCTTCCTTACTTACATCTTTTTTATGATGAACATTAAAAATGAGACTATCCTTTCATATATTCTGTTTTCATTGAACTGTTAACCATAGGTTGATATTTTGTATCAAAGTAAGAGTTTGTATTTATAATACAACTTATTCCGACTTATTTTTGTAAAGGTTTGAAAAGGTCTCTTCACATGAGTTTCCCAAATTTATTTTTCTTGAATTTCCCCTGGTAATTGTGTTTCCTATGCCCAATTTTTATGTTTTTCTCCATGTGATGTAACAACCTTGTTAAAATGAGAAGTTTTGCTCTTTTGAAATATTCGATTGATTTTCTATTCCTTGACTGAATCTTTCTCAGTGATCTAAATTCTTTCCTATAATTTTCTTTCAAGACAGATACAGTATTTATTTTACTAAGTGTTAAACAATGTGCATTCTTTTGTCAAAAAAACTGTAATGTAACAAGAAACCTTTTAGAAAGTTGAGTAAATCTATTTTTAAGATGATAAGCTCATTGTATGTATATGTCAGTTATAAATGGTCATTTATGATCCTGCAGTGTTTTATACAAAACTGTGATAAATTTTGTGCAGAGGAAAGAAGCTCCATAGTTAGATGATTAACTGTTAGCCATTTTGTTTGAATGAGAGCATAATGAACCTTTTTGGCTTCTATTATCATGCTGACACAATCAAATAAACTTATGGAAGAAAAAATGTTAGGTGAAGCAAAGAAAATAGGGCTAGTTCCTTTGTACTTTTTTTTTTAAGAGATTGGATTCAGTGCAACTCAAAGAAACTGGCTACTTACTACATCTGTTGCTCTATAAAGTAACTTACTGAACACATTGGGATATGTGGCAAAAACAGACATTGTTAGATTTCCATAGAGAGAGTTCTTTTTTTCCCATTTTATCCCCTCTATTGAAATATTATCTGTATCTCCTTAAACATCTTTTGCAATTACCCTAGAATTCACCATATGTATCACTAATTAATCAGAATCTACCTTTAAAGTATTTTTATACAATCTCTTATGTTGTGTAAGGACCTTACAATAGTATATTTTCAATTCCTCCTTCCCATCCTTTGTGGTACTGTTGTGCTACATTTTATTTTATTTTTAAAAACATATTAGGTATTATTTATGTGTGTGTGTGTGTGTTTTAATTCCAGGGTAGTTAACGTACAGTGTAATATTAGTATCAGGTGTACAATATAGTGATTCAGCACTTCCATACATCACCCAGTGCTCATCAGGACAAGTGCGCTCTTTAATCTTCATCACCTATTTCACCCATCCCCCTACCCACCTCACCTCTGGGAACTATCAATTTGTTCTCTATAGTTAAGAGTCTCCTGGGGCACCGGTCCGGCTCCATCGGTAGTGCGTGCAACTCTTGATCTTGGGCTGTAAGTTCAAGCCCCACACTGTGGGTAGAGTTTACTTTAAAAATTTTTTAAATAAGTTATAAATTTTAAAAAACTTTTTTTTTAAGTCTGTTTCTTGGTATATCTCTCTTTTTTTTTCTTTGCTCATTTGTTTTGTTTCTTAAACTCCACATATGAGTGAAATCATATGGTATTTGTCTGTCTCTGACTTAATTTGCTTAGTAATAAACTCTAGCTCCATCCATGTCTTTGCAAATGGTAAGACTTCATTCTTTTTTATGGCTGAATAATATTCCATTGTGTGTGTATATATACCACAACCTCTTTATCTATTCATCTATCAATGGACACTTGGGCTGCTTCCATAATTTGGCTATTGTAAAAAATGCTGCTTTAAACATAGGGATACCTGCATCCCTTTGAATTAGTGTTTTTATATTTTTGGGTAAATACCCAGGAGTGTGATTATTGGATCATAGGGTAGTTCTATTTTTAACTTTTTGAGGAACCTCCATACTGTTTTCCATTGTGGCTGCACCAGTTTGCATTCCCACCAACAGTGCAAGAGGATTCCTTTTTCAATGGATACAGATTACCTAATTTTGCCCACTCTATAATACTCAATTCAGCTACCTCCAGTTCAGGTATCCTCAAGTATTAGTACCTGTAAAGGTTCTTTATTTTAAGAACTTAAAAACACAAGAATTGGATTCGTTTCTATAACAAGAACATACGCATACATTTATTTCCTTTTATGTAAAAATATACAGCTAATACAATATGGGTTATGATATCAATTTACAATTCCTCCTGATTAAGGAACAGTAATCACCTTTAGTCTGGGTGGTTAAGACCTATTTTCTTCTGTATGCCCGAGAAGTCAGCGTTGGGATGTCTGCTTCTTGTTTCAGAGCTCTTATTGTTATTTGTAATATGGATGTACAACCTACATTGATCCTGAAATATTTAAAATGGCTTAAAAAATATTCCTATGTTAAAACAACTAAAGATAAGTGAGAAAATTGGAATAAAGGGTAATAAGGTAATAAAAGTATGTGAAGCAAGAGTCAGGTTTGACACCACTCTTCTAACAGCCAAGATAACAAGTCTAGATCAGTTATGTGGTTTCCAGTGTATATTAAAGTGCTTAGGGATACAATTATTCTTGGCACTGAGAGAAATGTGTTTCTTTTTGTCTTCATAAAGAACATGTTATGAAAAGCACTGACTCACTTAAAGGTTTAAAATTTGACAAAACTGTCCAATAGTTTATAAAATAACATCTTTGTAGTATGTTAACAATAAATTTCATGTGAAAAATGCTAGTCTTCACTTATACATGTGTTCATATCTGATCTTTACTGACAGGTGTCAACATCATTCATTTTTCTTTTTTTTTGTATTGCTGGTTATGCCCTCATTTTCTTTACCATTTTAGTAACAGTAACATCTGTGCATGTATTTTTATATTCTTTTTTCTATCTCTCTCACACAAACATACAAATTTACGTAAATGAGATCAAATAATACTTGTTTTCATCATGGAGATTTTTTTGTTCTTTTTCCTTCTTCCATCCCATCAACACCTTGCATTTCATTTTTGCCTTCCCACTTAATATATTAAAAGCCTAGTGTTATTAATTTCATATTTTTCTCTATACTCATATAATCATATACATATACTACATATATACACATATTCTTATGTGTATGCACATACACACCTATATACACACACACACACACACAAATATTTTCTTATTTTACTAGAAAGAGGATATTACTATACATATTTTTTATATCTTTTCTCACTCACATTACCTCATGAAAATCTCTTTGAAACTCTAAGTCATCAAGCATGGCTCTAATTTACTCTTTGAAATGACTGTATAATAAACTCATAGAAGTAATTTATCACAATCGATTCACTCATTCCCCCATGTATGGGTAATGACTGTCTACAATTCTTGGTTGCTTCAAAAAATGTTGCAGTAAATATCATTTACCTTTAATATTGGAATAAGTTGGAATAGATTCCCCAAAATGGAGTTTCTCAGTCAGATGTATGTATGCTTTTAATGTTAGTATATGTTGGTAAATCACATGCCTAAAAGGCTATTACACTTTACATTTCCACTAAAAATGTATAATAATAGTACCTTTTATTCCTACAAACCCTCCAGCAAAAATATAATGTGCTTTAATAGATGTACCTATTTAATGGGTGTAAAGAGGTACTTTTAATCTAATTTTTTTCCTAGTCCTGAACTGGAGAAACTTTTCATATATTTTTGACCATTTTATTTGTTCTTTTGTGAATTGTCCATTATTATGCTTTGTCCATTGGCTTATCTTTTTCTTTTCAGTTTGAAGGGGTCTTTTGTGTATAGAAAGTTATTCCTTATGCATTGTCTGAATTGCAAAGAATTTTTCCAGACCTGTTGTGTTTCTTTTTTATTTTAAAGATTAATTTATTTATTTAAGAAAAAGAGAGAGAGCACGCGAGTGAGTAGGGGAAGGGGCAGAGGGAGAAGGAGAAGGGAAGTAAACTCCCTGCTGAGCATGGAGCCCCACATGATGCTCCATCTCACTACCCTGAGATCATGACCTGAGCCAAAATCAAGAGTTAGAAGCTTTACCAACTGAGCCACCCAGGTGCCCCAGACCTGTTGTGTTTCTAATGAAATTTTTTTTTTAAAAAATTAAGGTTTCAAAAATGTTTATATAGATAAATAGTGTCTATAGTTTGTTTCATAACTTTGGGTTCCCGGTGTTACTTTGACAAGATTTTCTATACCACAGATTGTACATCTCCTAGAATTTCCTGAGAGATATTTTCTTTTATACTTAAGACTTTACTTCATCTTTAATTTTATTTTATATGTGAGAAAATAAGGGTTTCATTTTAATTTCCTTTCAGATGTTTAATCAATTTATTAAATAAATAAATAGAATTACCCATTGAATTTAACAACTAGTATCTTTGTCAAATATTGACTTCTTATAGCTACTGAAAAAAACCATCCTACTTCTTTTTTTTTTTTAAGATGTATTTATTTATTTGAGAGAGAGAGAGAGAGAGAGAGTATGAGTGGGAGGGGCAGAGGGAGAGGGAGAGAGACTCTCAAACAGATTCTACTCAGAACGCAGCGCGGGGCTCTGACTTACAACCTTGAGATCAGAACCTGAGCCAACTGTCGCTCAATGGACTGTGCCACCCAGGCGCCTCAAAATTGTCCTACTTCTGTGTTTGATCTATTTGCTTTTCTTTTACCAACACCATGCTGTTTTAAATACAATGTATATGTAGTATGTTTTGATAAAGCAAGACAACTCTTCTATTTCTCATAGTTCTGTTAGTCATAGTTGAACATATATTTTCCTATGTACTATTTAAGATCATTATCTCCAATTCCTGCTAAAACACTACTGTGATTTTAATTGAAATTATATTAAATTTATATATTAATTTTAAGAGATACAATTTGACTCACTAAAGATTTACAAGCTACTGACTCTGACACAGTGGGATAGAGGCAATTTGATGAATATTAAATGGCACAAATGATAACATAGCAATCTACTTAGAAACAAATATCTCAAACCACACTTGCACTTTTCCCCTACTCCATCAGTTAATTATGGAGCAGTGTAGAGAGTACTCAGCTTTGTATGCATTTTTACATATTGTTTTTTACTCCTAATTTTTGAATGAGATTATTTTCTTTTCCTTTATAATTTAACACATTTATTTTTGCTGATTCTCTCAGGTTTGTATATTTATAAGATGTTGGAATAATAGGGGCACCTGGGTGGCTCAGTCATTAAGCGTCTGCCTTCCGCTCGGGTCATGATCCCAGGACCCTGGGATCGAGCCTCGCATCTGGCTCACTGCTCAGCAGGAAGCCTGCTTCTCCCTCTCCCACTCCCCCTGCTTGTGTTCCCTCTCTCACTGTGTCTCTCTCTGTCAAATAAATAAATAAAATCTTTTTAAAAAAAATAAAGAAGTTGGAATAATAGATTTCATAACTGGTGGTTAGTGTACGTTTATTTGACAAAGAGTGTTTTCCCATTAAGCTGTACAGTCCATTGAGCGAAGAGTCAAGTCAAATTTTCTTGTTATTGTTCCCCCAAGATCACGGTGTGGTGCCTATAACATATAAAATGTTCTAAGTGCTGAATGTATGAATGAATTAAATGCTTGACCTGAGGACTGCCAACAAAAATTTAAAATTCTCGGGTGCCTGGGTGGCTCAGTTGGTTAAGCGACTGCCTTCGGCTCAGGTCATGATCCTGGAGTCCCGGGATCGAGTCCCGCATCAGGCTCCCTGCTCGGCAGGGAGTCTGCTTCTCCCTCTGACCCTCCTCCCTCTCATGCTCTCTGTCTCTCATTCTCTGTCTCAAATAAATAAATAAAATCTTTAAAAAAAAAATTTAAAATTCTCTTTTTTGCAGATATAAGACTGCCTTACTTCCTGTATGATAATACTAAGACAGTGTGTGTGGTTTTTGGGTTTTTTTTTAAATGTTTTTGGCCGTGATTGTCATTAAGAAATATACTTCAGATACAACTGATAACACATATATGTATTTGTCCCATAAAATAATATTTCCTATCCTATGTGCATTGAATCATGGTGTTATTTATTCTATTTTACATGATTATATTTCACTTTTATGTAAGTCAAGAAGAGTGAAACTAGTTTCATGACCTACTAAAGGGATAAAATAGTTTTAAAAATTGCCTTAGATATTATCTTTTTCACATCTGAGAAGTAATATTAATAATAATACACTAACAACACTCAATAAGGCAACTATATACTAGATACTTTCAAGTGTTTTGTAGACATTGACTTCATTTTTATGACAAAGTATGGAGTTGTTACAGGGAAGCACTGAGAGGTAAAATAACTTGCCCAAAGGCACAGCAAGCAGCAAAGGTGTGACTTGAACAAGATAGTGTCTGTCTAGAGCCAATGCACCAAACTACAACAGTCTATCTCCTCTCCATCAGCAAAAGGTTGGCCTTCCAATACCATTCTGCTGACTTCAATGACCGGGAGGGGGTGGGTAGGTTATGATGATGAGAAATGTGTGTGGTGCAAAGAAACTAAAGTTCTGATGCGACTGTTCCTTACTAATTCTCTTATCTAGCTATGTGTTCTAACACCAAGTGTCCACACTTAGGAGACTTCAAGTTAAAAGCTGGCTATGCTTTAGTAATCATTTCTGTCCTCCCTAGCCAGGATTTCAGGCTTGTCAAATTCACTGCAGTGGCCTGGAGATTAGTGATGTTTAACTGGAGCAGCTCCAGGCCTCAGAAGACATCAGGAACTCTGTCACATTTGGTATCATGATAGGCGGGATTTTCTATAGTGTCTTCAGAATAAGCGCACGCCCACATACGTAGTGCTATAGTATTGATGAAAGTGGGTTATATGATTGTTTTAGGGAAACTCAACCAAGATGAGTTGTCAGTAAAACTGATGCTCTGCTACCTTACAGTCATTTTTGTTCATGGTAACATTTTCAAATGGTACCCTGAGTATGCTTTTGCAATTTTATATACTCTGAACACAAACTAAGATTCTTCATTTACATTTTATCATAAAAGAAATCAAGAGTATACAAGTCACTTTTTATTACTTTATACATATGCAGCTGAAAGCTCTAAGTCATTGGGCTGTTTTATCTTTCTCATTCCCCATTTTATGGGGACTGGTGGTGTCCCAAAACATCAGGCCAGTGGTTAAGAGCACAGGCTTTAAAGTCAAGGGGACATGGTTACAATTTTGGCTCTGCCATGTGATAAGTGCATTAGCTTGGGCAAATTATTTAACTTCATACTCTGTAATCTGTAAAATG
Organism: Neomonachus schauinslandi; assembly: GCF_002201575.2. Taxonomy (NCBI): domain Eukaryota; kingdom Metazoa; phylum Chordata; class Mammalia; order Carnivora; family Phocidae; genus Neomonachus; species Neomonachus schauinslandi. The sequence goes on along the minus strand of NC_058404.1, from coordinate 127,418,232 downwards.
GGAAAATTATAGGACTTCCTATTGGATTTTTTTTAAGTGGTCCTCGCAGTGCCTGGCCTACCATAAACACTAAATGAAGGATTAATTTTGTTACAGTTTTCAAAAACTAGATTCAAAAGGTGCCCTAAACAGTAAGCATGTAATCTTGTGGTAACTAAGACAAACTCCTGGTGGGCTCTTCAACACTAATAAAAGTCATTTGAATTTTCAGTTTCATTTAGAGATGTTAAGACTGAAAAAGATGTAAAACATTGATGGTTATTATTTGTTCCTCTATTTTTTCCCAAAGATTATGCTTCTTTTATCAGTGTGACAAGTGATAGATGTTACCCATTCTCTCCTTTATCAAGGTGAGCTTTGTCAATTTTAATTACTACTCATAGAATGGTTGAAATGGAGCACCATCTGACATGACAGGGCTTCCACAAGGTGGTGCTCATAAATTTATTTGCTTCAGTAATTAACAACTTGTAATTTTACACACTTAGAGGAGAATAAGACTACGAGTTGTCCAGTTTTTTTCATGCAGCGTGGATTTCTAGAGAAACAGCCATAGTCCTTCTCCCCATATCTTTGAGACACAAATATAAGGAGCAGGGGCATGGTCGTCCCTGCAACACTTACCCTGGCATCCTCACTATATCCGTGGTTTTGTTTTCACTCACCAGGTGCTGACTGAGGATGTATCATATGCTTAGCATGGTGCTTGACACTGTGGACAATTCAAAAGCTGGGGGAAAAATTAAAGGCATGTTAATAGAAGATACGGGCTATGAACAGACCTAGGAAGTAATGGATCACAGAAAGTAAACCATTATTATTGTTGCCAAAAGGAACAGTGTTTTTTCAGACCCTTTTCTTTCCCAAGTAGAACTCTGAGGTTACAATCAAGTTGGAGACAATTTTTGAACCAGATATACTTGAGCCGGCAGCTAAGGGAGTTTAGATATCCAAACAGAAAATGTCAGTCACGCCATGCTTGCCACCAAATTTAACATAGTGGGGGCTCTAAAGACTTAGGTTACAAATTTTTAAAATAATATTTTTATCTTAAAAGATTTTTGTCCTCACTGAGATTCAAAACTGCTACATTGTTAAGAAAGAGGCCATTACTGAAACATAGTTTCTCTTGCAAGTTCACAAGTGCCTTCCCAGCTTCCTTTCCTTCTCAGTATAGGTCCCCTGAGCTACATTGTAAAACAGAATCTTCTCCCTTAGAATTGTCTAAATACAGTAAGCCCCAGTAAAAACAGACGGTGGGTGTGATCATTTTTAACAGCCCTGGAGATGTCCATATGCTATTCAGTAATGGGGCATCTGCATGGCCCTTTAGCTGTGGAGTGTACTTTAGACATAAGCAATTTTTAAGCAACAAGGTGTCAAACTGTTTATCCATGTGAGGAAAATCAGTGCTTCTGCACCCCTGAGTATAATCAGTGAAAACCTTCAGAGTGCTTTTAACTACCGATCCTCCCCAGCCACAAGACATATTCTTTTAATACAGTTACTTTATTGTGCCTCCAAGTTAAAAAGTTCTGTGAGGTCAAATACTCATTCAATTAACATTGGAGTCACTAAGTTGCTGGTCTACTGGCATTTCCTACCAAATGAAACATGGGAGCATTCATCCAGCTGTGGACAGTGCTTCTATTTCCTACTCTCCTACAGCTATATACTGCCAAGTCTAATTTGGGCACATTCTACACAAATAAGTAGGTAGAATAAGATAAGTTTAATTAAGTGAATTCTGAGACAACTAGAGTAGCCCATTTCTTTCGTCTTGAATCCCTAACTAAAACCAATTATTGAATCATTGTTCTAGGCACTATGTCCTCTCTTATCTTTTACCATCTTTGAGTCTCTACAATCTTTGAGCAGATTAAAAAGAGATCTAAGGGGTACTAATTTCATAGTGGTAGACATACTATAGAAAAAAGTTAGTACATAAAAATAATTGTCACTGAAATAATTTGTGGGCCAACGAATATAATAAGCAACAATACAAAAATAACATAGAAAAGGCTGAGCCTGGTAAAGATTTTATGGCTGTCCTGATAAATCTTCTCCTCCTCCTCCTCCTTCTCCTTCTTCTTTTTACTATTCTTTTCTAACTTAATTTAATTTAATTCCAGTATAGTTAACATACAGTTGTAAAATATTATTTCATTTGCTCACACTGGTTTATGGATCTATCCAGTCATAAGAAGATCCACATTCATTTAGTCACTTACTCCTGCAGTATTTTTTTTTAAAGATTTTTATTTATTTATTTGAGACAGAGAGAATGAGAGACAGAGAGCATGAGAGGGAGGAGGGTCAGAGGGAGAAGCAGACTCCCTGCCGAGCAGGGAGCCCGATGCGGGACTCGATCCCGGGACTCCAGGATCATGACCTGAGCCGAAGGCAGTCGCTTAACCAACTGAGCCACCCAGGCGCCCCTCCTGCAGTATTTTTTGAATATCTTTTATGTTCCAGGCACTGTATTAGATCCCAAAGGATATGGCAGAGAACAAAACAAAGAAGCTTGACTTCCAGAGCTTATATTCACATAGTAGGAGACGGAAACTAAATAAACATGTAAAATATATTGTACATCAGATGCTGATCAGTGCTATAGAGGAAAATAAAGCAGGGGCAAGGGATAGAGTGTAGATGAAGGGAAAGAGGTTTGAATTTTGACTAGAATGGACATGGGTGGCATTGCTGATAAGGTGACATTTGGGCAGATGACTGAGGTGAAAGTAATGGAGTAAGACATGTGGACATAGGGCTAGGGTAAATAAAGCATAAGAGTCAACAAATTCAGAATCCTTCAAGCAGAAGCTTTCCTTGTTTGTTCAAGGCAAAGAAAAAGACTTAGTGTGGCTGTATCTCAGGCAGAGAGAAAAATAGTTATAGGAGTTGAGGTCAGAGGCAGAGGTGACTCATACTAAGCCTGATAAGCCATTGAAAGAACTTTGGCTTTTACTCTGAATCACGAAGCTACCAGAGGGTTTGGAACAGAAGAGTGATGTGATCTGATTCATATTTTAAAAGAATTTAGATTGCTAGCTTGTCTATGGACGGAGAGTGGGGAAAGGTGGAAGGGAAGAGAAAGTGCAAGGACAGAAGAAAAGAGGCCATTTAGGACCAAAAACATATTTAAAAGATTGTGGTATTTTGGAGCAAGGCAGGAGAAAGTGGCCCTATTTGGGATATATTTCAAAGGTAGATTCCACTGGATTTGTTAATATGTTGGGCAGGAGTGTGAAAGAAAGGGAGAAGTTAAGTATGACTGCAAGTCTCTGGCCTGAGCAACAGGAAAGATTGATGCTATTTACTGAGAAAGAAAGATGATAAGAGAAACAAGTTTTGTGGAGAAGATGAAAAATGGAGAGTGAGATGTGTTACTTTCAAATGCCTGTTAGAAACCTGAGGTGAAGTATCTGCATGTTTAAGAGTAGAGTTTAGGGGGGTGCTTGGGTGGCTCAGTCGTTAAGTGTCTGCCTTCGGCTCAGGTCACGATCCCAGGGTCCTGGTATCGAGCCCCACATCGGGCTCCCTGCTCTGTGGGAAGCCTGCTTCTCCCTCTCCCACTCCCCCTGCTTGTGTTCCCTCTCTCGCTGTCTCTCTCTGTGAAATAAATAAATAAAATCTTAAAAAAAAGTGTAGAATTTAGGGAAGAGGTCCAGGCTGTAGATTAAGAATAAATGCAAGGGATCAGAACATGGATGGTATTTAAGTCATCCACTCAGTGAGTAAAATTAAAAAAAAAAAGAAATTTAAAAAGGAGTCCAAATACTGAGCTGCAGGCTTTCCAGCAAGAGGCAATAAGAAATATGAGAAGTAACATGGAAAGGAGAATGAAAGAAGCAGCTGGTGAAACGGACTGAAAGCAAGAGAGTGCTATCCTTAAAGCCAAGTGTATCAGTCAGAGTTGAACCAGTAGGAAATATATATCATGATATTTATTTCAAGGAATTGGCTTACGCAGTGGTAGGGCTGGCTTGGCCCGTCTGAAATCTGCAGGGCAGACTGTCAGGAAGGGCAGGCGGGAGCTCAAGATGCAGTCCACAGATGGAATTATTTCTTCCCTCCTGTCCCTCTTCTTCCTCTTCCTCCTCGTTTCCCTTCTTACAAAAAACCTCAGTGTTGATCTTAAGGCCTTCCAACTCATTGAATCAGGCCCACCCAGATGATTAGGATTATCTTCCTCATTTAATGTTAATTTATTTCAGACTTTAATTGCATCCTCACAAAAACACCTTGATTAGTGTTTTTTGTTTTTTTTAAAGATTTTATTTATTTATTTGAGAGAGAGAGAGAATGAGAGACAGAGTACATGAGAGGGGGGAGGGTCAGAGGGAGGAGCAGACTCCCCGCCGAGCAGGGAGCCCGATGCGGGACTCGATCCCGGGACTCCAGGATCATGACCCGAGCCGAAGGCAGTCGCTTAACCAACTGAGCCACCCAGGCGCCCTTGATTAGTGTTTGATTGAGTAGTTGAGACTATATCCTAACCATATTGACACATGAAACTGACCATCACACCAACTAAAGAATAAAAAGGAGAGGGTGAGCAACGGGGTCAAATAGTGCAGAAAGCTTTAGTACGTTGACTATTGGATTTAGCTACTAGGAAGTCAGTTGTGATTTTCACTGTAGCAGTTTTTTTTTTTTTTTGAATGGAGCTGTATTTGTTTCCTCTGGCTGCCATAACAAATGACCACAAACCAGGTGGCTTAAAATAACAGAAATGTGTTCTTTCAGAGTTCTGAAGGCCAGAAGTTCAATATTGGTTTCATTAGGCTGAAATAAAGGTGACAACAGGCCATGCTCCCCCTGGATCTCTAAATTACCTCTTCCAGCTCCTGGTGGTCACTGGCAGGGCACCACTGCAATCTCAACTTCTGTCTTCACATTGCCTTCTCTTCTGTGTGTATCAAATCTCCCTTTGCCTCATTCTGATAAGGAAATTTGGTTGGATTTAGTGTCTCCCTCTAAGATAATCCAGTATAATCTCCCCACCTCTAGATCTTTGATTTAATGGGATCTGCAGAGACCCTTTTAACATACAAGGCAACATTTACAGGTTCCATCTGATATTTTGGGTGGCTATTATTCAGCCTACTACAGAGGTAAAGCTTGAACGAAGCCAATCCAGCAAAGTGACTTCTTTCAGAATATTTCTGTAAAGGGGAATGAAGAAATGGGCAATGGCTAAGGGGAAAGAGGAAATTGTCCTCCCGGTAATATAGGGCTTGCCTTCTTCACACACACATCCTCCAAACAAACATATATCATTCCAATTTTATGTATTTCACTCTCTCATCATGCAGATCCATTCATTCCTCTTACATGTTTGAGCAAAGCACCTATAGCAGGTTAATATTGTTATTTATTGTGCATTGAAAAAAAAACCTGCATGCATCTGATAGACAAGAGATAGCTTTCGTGAGTCTAAATAACATTTGACAATCTTTTTATTTATTTTATTTACTTTTGCCTTAAAAGGGTAAGTCTTTGTTATCGAAATTTGCAGTCGATACATTTTGAAACTTTTGCATATGTTTGTCCTGTTTGGCCTACAAGTGAGATTTTTTATCATATCTGAATGTGATTCCTTCTCTATTGTATTCCAGAACTTTGAATTACATTACTTTTACATTCTTAATAGGTATATTAGATTTGCCAATTAATAAATTCCCATGTGCTTGCCTCTTTATTTGCTTTCCAAAAGATTTGAGCCCTGTTCTACCTGTGGCGTAAAGTATTAAAGATATCTGGAGGAAAAGGAGCTATTATGAAAAGAATGTCTTTTTTTTTTTTCTATAATTCACAACAAAGTCTAGGAAACTAATTTATTCTGAATCTCCATTCGTATTATGCATGGACTGTCTGGCATATAGCACTTAAGAACGGTACCTGACACATAAGTAGGTACACAATAAATATTTTTGAATGAATTAGTGAATGAACAGCAAAATTATAAATAAGATCCCTTATGCTAATTTTATTATTAGCTATCAAAGGCATTTATAAAGCAGCATAAATTTTAACTGGTGTTCATATATATATTTAGGAATATATGCTTTTATGGGTGAAAAGATCTGAAGGAGTAATTACTTACACAATTGATAGATTGTAGCAACTTAAAAAATATTTCTTTTGAAGAAAGCATATGATCAAAGATCATGCCTGGCAGCACATGGCTGTGTGATGTTATATTCAAGAACAGTACAATAAAATGAGACAGACTTGCTCATTTTAAGTATCCATGATATATGCTTTATCAGATTTGTGACCTTGAGCTAATTATTTTTTGTGTCTATTTCTTCGTTTCCTCATCTGGAAAAGTAGGATATCTACCTCATATGATAAGTAATTAGGATAATGCATATAAAGGGCCTGATATTGTGCCAGACATTGTATTGGCTAATATTTTTTATCGTTTCGATCATCACCATCATCATCATGGACAGCTATCTTCTGTACACAGGTTTCATAGCACAACTAGTCTTTTAAACTTTTTATAATATGAGTCTAATTCTTGATTTGACCAGTTTTCTGCACATAATTTATTTGAAAGCCCTTTAATATTCCCTTATGAAATCATACAAAGTATAAATAACAAGTAAATGAGTATAATATTATCAGATTCTGTTAATGTTTTTGGCTCTTTTCTAAACTGCCCTATACTTAGATGATTCATAAATTGCTATTTAAGTCCTAGACTTTGCCTCTGAAACCCAGATCTCCACATTTAACTGCCTTCTTGGCTTTAGCTCTTGGATACTTCAAAAGCAGCATGTTTAATAACAAATCGGTGATCTTCCACTCTATCTTTGTCTATATCTGGTCTTCTTTAGTCTTCTCTTTTCAGCAAATACAACCATTGTCCATCCAGTTGGGCAAACTACAAATCTAACAGTTACCTAAGTATCTCCTTCTCCTTCATTCTCCATATCCAGCCTCTCACAAAGACCTTTGCTATTCTAACTAATCCATCCTCAAATTTTACTTCAACCCCTCCTCAGATCTCAACTTAATTACCACTTCTTGAGGAAATCTCTCCTTACTGCCCACCCTTCCATCCCCCACACCAGTTCAGATCTTCCTTTGCAGAAATCACAGTGCTAAGTTTTATACTGGTTTTTAAAATTATTTGATTTAGGTTTATTTCAGATCCTTCAAAGGAACATGATGTCTGCTTTAGCTCATTTTAACTTCAGAATCCAGTGTTTTTTAAAATGTCATTTGGAACCCATTAGTGAGTAATGAAATCAGATTAATGGACATTGTGAAGTATCTTTTTTTAAGGAAATAGACTGAAAGAAAGCTTGCAAATAAAATGTAGTAAGCATATGTATTGTATGCTGAGGCATTTTTTTAGTTTTGAGCATATCTGTGTATTCATATGTTTATACATTTGTGTGTGGGTCTTGATGAAAAATATATTTCCTACTGTAGGTCTCAGAAAAAAATTATAAAACCCATGGATGTAGAAGACATGACTGATACCTAGTAGATATTTAATAAGTATTTGTTCATTCATTCAATCAATTAATGCCTTTCCCCCCTCCTTTTATTATTCAGTTTGGTCATTTTAGGCTATAGACTTTGTTAGAAGAGTTTGCGAATAAAGTGACATATGTCTGTGTACATTTTTCAAAAAAGTATTGATAATTCACAAGATTCTATAGCAAAGGTTTCTGCCTTCATTTAATGTTAGTCTGGTCAGTGAATATAAATGCAGCTATTAAGTAGCTAAATAGTTCAACTCTGTTATTAATAAGTTTTATAATGTATTAAATTTAAGTTTTATTCCATTCCCACTCTCTTTGTCAGAAGTAATGTGTTCTTTATTAGTAGTCAGAGTGGTTTTTTTAAAAAAAAAACAATACTGGCAAGTTTACACACTCATTTGTTTCACAAACATTAACTGGGTGCATAATTTATGCCAGGCATTCTGCCAGGACCTGGGTATACAAAAATGAATATGATAACTTCAAGGAACACTTACTTTTGAGAACTAATCAATTAATTCTACAAATATCTGTTTAGTACTTATTATGTCCCAGGAACTATCTTCAGGTCTGAAATAATACGGTGATGAAAAATATAAGTAGTCTTTCTGTTTCTGACCTTGAGACAAGAATTCAAATTCAAATAATTTGAATCGGAGAGGTGGTCCCAGAGATCACTGACAGGAAGTGCAGAAGTAAGATAGAGAAGGAAAGGCACCCAACAAGGAATCTGTCATCAAGCATGTGACCACTATAAGTAATTGGAACTTAATCCTGCTGAGAAGTCACCTCACTTCTGCCACCTGATAACTGCCAGTCTATCGTGGGCTGTTCCCAGGGACTTTATTTCTCAGGTACTTGTAGTCTGCCCTGGAAGCAGTTAAAGTCCTAGCACAGAACTGCAGATACTGGCAAGTATCTGCATCTAAGTGCATTAGAAAGGTAAGGCCTAAGGGTCGGGGCAGGTGGGATACTGGCAGGGCATCAGCCTCAGAAGTCCAGTACTATAGTACATTTCTTAGGCTTCAGTAGATCAATTCAACTTAAATGAATGCATGAGTACTTTCTGCTATTGTTTGAAACTAAAAAAGATAATTTTCTGAGTTGACTGATGATCTCCTTTTAGCTGTCTTTCTCCAATATGGGAATTAAATGACTGCTTTTTTTTTAGTCTCCTGAAATCTCTATTTTCAAGTTATTGAATTACTTCCAAGCTATTTCTTTTCATGGCTCTGTTTTGCACCTTCTGTAAGAGTTCTGGATATTTAAGGCATAGGAATACATGTAGAAATATAAACAAGCATAACTAATGTTTATTGAGTGTGTTATGATGGACCAATGACTGTTAATAGGTTTACATAAATAGCCTTACTTAATCCTAACACTCTGAAGTCCTTACAATCATTGTCCTCATTTTACAGATAGAGAAACTGAGGATAAAAAATTAAGGAAGTTGCAGAAAATTTCAGAGCTAATACATAATGAGGTCATAATAAGCCCATGCTTTTCATCCATACTCTAATAACCTCGCACACAATCAAGAAAGACACTCTAGAAAAGTCCATGGATTCAAACCCTCCTGAAAGAAGGGATACATCTCTACTAAAAATAAATTCATTTTGAAGCTAGCAAAGAAATTATAGGTTAGAATTTAAGCAGAACATAAATTGGATAAATCTATTTATAAATTGCTTAAGTTGGTTAAGAATGTGGCATTGGGACAGGAGTACCTTATGCGATAGGAATCCCACCTCCACCGCTTAATGCTCTTTGGTGTGAATAAATTAGTTAACACCTCTATACCTCTTTTCTTTATCTCTATTTAAGTATCATAATGCCATCAAACTCAGAATTGCTATGGAAATTAAATGGGATCATATATGCAAAATGCTTAGAACAGTGCCTGCCCCAAAGTAAGCCTTCAATTAATGTTACCTGACTCAATAATAACAATATGACAAGAAAATATTCAGAAGAAATTAGCCATTTGTGTATGCAAAATATTATACAGTGTTACTTTAAATGTCAACAAAATTAATAATAGACTTATTACCAAAAAGACAATAAAGAACACAAAGTCTTCTAATACCCTGGAATTATAAGCACTGAATAACTATTTGTTGAATGAATGAATAAAATGTTAATTTTTTTCCTTGAAGAGATATGTACAACTTTTCAATTTTTGAGAAAATGCCTCCAAAATACACAAGTCTGAATAGCCCTTGTGGTTGGAAGTAGATCCTTCAAGGCAAAAAAAAAAAAAAGGTGTTCTATGGAAAAAGTAGTTTGTTTAGCTTGCAACTCGCTTAGGTGTCTTTCCTCAAGACACCCATCACACTTGTATATGGCTGAATTCCTTTGTGCATACACAGACTATGAAAAGATATGTACTCAAGGGTCAAGTAATAATGAAATTTGTAATGTACAATGTTTCATCAAAGATATTCTTGGCTTTTCTTTTCTTTTGAACTGGGAGTGCTTGATAGTGAATAAAGAATACAAACTCACCAGTAGAGCCGGTGCCTGGCCTTGATTTGTGCAAAAGTGCTACACTTTTACCCACCACTGTTTTCACTCCATTGGTGCAAATGATGACAAAGCCAAAAAAGGCAAATATATCTTTGTATTATTTTGAAAATATTTTTGGCCTTGAAGGAATCCCCAAAAGCTCCTGGGATCATACTTAGACAACTGCTGGCCCATAATGCAAAAAATTCCTAAACATAAATATGAAGTATTTCTGAATAGGAAACAAGTGTGTTATCCTTTTAAAAGACATTGAATGTTTAACCCTAAATTGTCCATACTTCCCAAATAATCTCTTTTGGATGTACCATTTATCTCAACTATTTAAATGAACTTATATTTTAAACCTGAAATTATTGAGGGAGGAGTGACAAGCTTATTACATATGGTTGAATTTTCCAAATTAAGTAATTCAGTTAATCTCTCATTTGTTGCACTTTCATGTTTAAACTGAAATTTGTTAAAAGTTAATACAAAGAACAGCATATTACAAGTAATTAAATAAACTAAATGCACTGTGATGCTCTATACACATTGAATGCCTTTTGGAATTGTTGCTTCCCTTAAGAAAACAATATGTTGATGCTTAATAACGAAGAAAACAAAGGAGAAATAGTGGTCATCTTTTTGTTAACTTTATTTTAAAGCAGCAACTATTTAATTTGAAGATTCTGTCATGTGGTCTATCAAAGTCCCACACAAGCTGTTTTTTATTCTTAATTATATAATCTGATATATCATTAGGTGAGTGCTTATAATATCACCACAATTATTTGATTATGTTTACTAGATCCCTCATTATATGGCTACTTATTATTGAATTAGAGTGATTATAGCCACTCTGTTTTATTGTGTTATTATTGTCATTGTGAAATGCTTTCCACGACAAGACGGCTTCACTTGGATCACCAGTTATCAATCAGAAAACAAAGGATGGTAAAATAAAAATAAAACTCATTAATTCAACCAATCTTGAGAGCCACCTACTTAAGGTTGTTTGCTAGAAGCTATGAAGTATACAAATTTGTCACTAGAATCTAGTAAAGATAACTCCAAATAAAATAAATCAGAGGGGCCATGAAATGCACTGATAAAAGCTAGAATTCAGACAAGGGAAAATTACTTGCAAATGGGAAAATTTATTTTACCTTGAAATAATAAAATGTGTTCTTATGTTTTTAGTTTTCAATGATGCTCTAACTGTTAGACTTCTCCAATTCTCACATCTTGCATTATTAAAATTAAACATTTTCTACATACTGTTCAAAATATTATAAAGTTATCAAGTACAGTGTAGGCTTCCAAATATATGCTAAAACAGGGCTTATGCAGTTGAAACAGTTGTAATGCTGTCATCTCTGTAGGAGATAAATGTAGGCAGTTAAGTGAGTAAAGCCTCAATTTTATACCATTTACTTGGAACAGACTGTAGCTAGGAGTTCCATTGGCCTCATGAATACAGCACCCAGGGGCCTCTGAAGATCCTGTGTTCCGGTTCTGTTCTATCACTAATTTGCAGAGTAACTTTAATGGAGCAACTCAAATACAATGTCCATTTTTTTTCCCATTTTACAATGTTTCGTTTTTATTGCACACAGAGAACTCAAAAAATTTAGACTTACAGGTAAACTTTATTTTCAAGTAACTTGACTGTGTATATTCATCTGTATATTTATGAAATGTAAATATAAAAACAGGATTTTCAGTGGTAGTTTAATAAACCACTTTATTGAACTTATGCGTACTGCCAGATATAACCAACAATATATCCAACTACACAGTATATTAAAGAGAAACTAATTTTAATGATTAATATTGTTGAGAGACAATTCTACATGAATATTTCATGTTACTGGCCAATCTGGGCTTTCTGAACAAAAAGCTGGCAAAACTTGATTAAAGGATGATTGAATAGCAAACATGTTCTAAAAGCTAGAGATTGTGTATTGCTCCAGAGAGATTTATAAACTTATCTTACCCAGAGCCATTTATTTGCACTCCAGTGTGGGGAAGGCAGAGAGATTCTTCACCCACCGCAGAAGATTCCTTTGCGTTCCAGAGTAACGGTCTTTCAGTCTGGTGGTAGGATGGGCCAATGTGCCAGCCACCATTTCAAAATTCTGCATCCCATAATTCACATGTGGTTCGACACCACTGCATGAACAGACAGGGTAACATCAGGCTCTCTTCATATCACCCCAGGAGGAACCGGTATAAGATGCTATGTGAGAAATCAATGGTCTGTTCTCTGATCTGCAGATTTGTGCTTCCTGTCAGAATATCTGTCTGTCTATGTCTGTCTGTGTCTGTCTATCCATCCATCCATCTATCTAAACTTACCAGTCATCACTTATATTACTGGCCTAGATTATTCAGAAATCTTGTGACTTTCTTTTCTTTCTTATTAGCTTTATAGGAGAAGATTTAAGTAAGCCATGCCAACTGAAACAGTGTTATGTTTTCATAATACAAATATTTCTTTTTTTTATTTTTTTATTGTTAGGTTAATCACCATACATTACATCATTAGTTTTAGATGCAGTGTTCCATGATTCATTGTTTGCATATAACACCATTCAATACGTGCCCTCTTTAATACCCACCACCAGGCTAACCCATCCTCCCACCCCCCTCCCCTCTAGAACCCTCAGTTTGTTTTTCAGAGTCCATCGTCTCTCATGGTTCGTCTCCCCCTCCGATTTCCCCCCCTTCATTCTTCCCCTCCTTGCTTTTTAAGTTTTACTAATTTTTTTTGAAGGTTTTAAAAATAATACTTCAAGTTAAGTACACTCATGGTTGCGTTATATTCTTCTTCCCTCAAAGTTTATATTGCATTCACACTCAGTGACCTCTAAATCATTGTTAAATTTTGCAAAACAGTTTTTATAAAGTATGCTTTAAAAAGAAAAAATTTTTAAATATTACTGATACATATATTGATCTACTTAAAAGCAAGCATGTGTGTACTTATTTCATTTCACAAAAGTTAGTTTCTTTATTAGTTTCTTTGTTAATAAAATTGTTTCTTTATTAATAAAAAATCAATTTTAGTTTCTTTATTAATAAAATTTAGTTTATTAATTTAGTTTCTTTATTAACAAAAAAATCAAATTTAGAAATACTTTCTGAATCAAGATTTCCTTGAAAAGAATGTTTTAAAATGTGCCTGTAAGAGAGAAACCTATTATCTTTTTTATATTAACAGGGAATTTAAGATATTAGGAAAATTGTAGAAACAAAAATGATGCATAGAAAGATTTAAAACACTAATCGAACAGACAAGATGGTACCACATATACAGGATCTTTGTCAGAGGTAGTTTTGTGTTTGTTTGCTTTTTTCCCTTAGGAAAAGTATAGCTTCTCTTTGGGAAAATTGAGATTTGGTCACACTTCAGAGCCTTTGATAAGTGCTTTGATGTTCAATAAGAAAGAAAAAAAGGATGTTGCTTTTGCAAAGAGAATCAAGAAAATAATAACAGTTTCAGCAAAAGGGCATTGTTTCATGTATTCTATCACACACTACCCAGAATGTAAAGAAGCCCCTTTTCATTAAACTAGAGTAAATATATGTTGTTTGACAAAAATGGGACACAGATATGAAAATAATAACTAAACAATACAATATACTAATTGCTTCGTATATAGCAGGCAGTCAATACTTTTTTCTTAGGTTGAGTAGAAGGAGTGCAGTAAATAAGCTACACAGAGGGTGTCATGTACAGCCAAATGTTTGTTCTTATAGTAGAAACGTATCATTCTAGTGAACAGAGAGAGTACAGTTTGGAGTGTATGTAAACAAAGATTTTGCAGAAGGAATGTTTGCTCAATTTAAACAATGACTTCCAAGAAGGTGGTATTGCAGTGTTCTCTAATGCACTTTTCTTTGAATGTAGTATTTGACAGCTTTAAAAAAAAATGGTCATATTCATAATATGGTAGACCATTATAGATGCAGAAATAATTTTTAGTAAATTTATTTAAGGGCTTTAATGCAAGTGATTAATTTGGAAGTAATAGAGTTCTGATAGTTCCAAAATATAGGACATCTACCTCTTGATGTATGGGAGGGAAGTCTTGGAGCAAAACCTATAGACATGACAAATGTTAACATGAGCGCCTTTCTCTCCAAAGGTGACTGCAGAACCAGGTCTGAATGTAACTATAGAGTTTATGGGCCAGGACAGAACTGTGCTACCATGTGAAAGTGAATTTAAAAGATTTCAAAAGGAGTCAATATCCAGAGGAACTAGGTGAATTTTTAAAATGTGCTAATATGCTAGTTTGTATGGGTCGAAGGAAAGATGAGCTGAATTTAGCAGGGAGAGGATAGGAACCTCTGGGTGAGGGGACAGACTTAGCTGATGGTTCTGGGGTTGGAGTGGGGAAATTTTTATGAGGTTTTTCCAATGCTAAGAGAGGTTTTGTAAAAAGTACTAAACCCAACTAGTGGGAATGTGAGAAAAATTTCTTAAGAATAGTGCAATTATTTGGGTAGAGAAAATATTGGCTAGAAAAAAAATATAAGGACAATAATTGTTGCAGGTGTTGTTGAAATTGAGAATGTAAATAAAAAGGGAATTTCAGTCTTTGGACCAAGTAAGGTCTGACCAAACCAAGCTGATGGAACAGGAGCTGCCAGCACGATTTCTTACTTAATACTGTTGGTGTAGCAGACCTTTATTGCCTCTTGCCTGCATTATTTTCATACCTTTCCCATGGACTCATCCACCTTTGATATAATATATGTCTAATCCATCCATAAGATTACTTCCAGAGTCAAAAGTCTAAGTCACAAGTTAATAGTCTACTCATGATTCAAGGCTCAGATGTTCCAAGGGCCACATCTCGATCCTCCCCCCCAATCTGGAATCAGTCCTTCTTTTACTTCCCCCTAGAACTACGCTTTGGATATCTATTTCCATAATTAACTGAAATCCACATCAATCTGTTACTTGCTATGTATATGTCACTAGCATGTGGTTGAAAACATCAAACTTAGGATTTTTCTTACCGATATTCCACTCTTAGTTAATTAAAAGCACAACAAAACAAACAAACAAAAAAATGTTCTTTGTCTGAAAGAGAGATGCTCAGGCTAAGCCAGAGATAAAAAATGGGTTATGACTAACAAACCAAACGAATAGTGCTTTCTGGGGATTGGGTTTAGAGAAAGGTCTTTCTGATTAAGCAGAGATAGGATGGCTGTCTTACAAAGAAACGTTGAGTTTATTAAGCATTTTTCAAATTCGAGATTGCTCATTTTATTCATTTCAACAGTTTGTATGATAAATCCTCCCCCCCCCCCCATACGGTACTGAAGATTGATTTTCAGTTCTCGAGTACAGTGAACTGGAAGGGTCAAGGATGTGTCATGGGAGAGGAAGAAAAAGTTGGAGGAAAATTATAATCTGTGGTTCAGACTCTGCAGAGCCTACCAGCTCCATGTTTCCCTAAAGCTATTAGGAAGGAGAATTTAAACAAAGAATATGGTCAAATAAAACCTCTCTGAAGAAACTGCCTTGCCTCAGTGGTGGAGGTACTAAGACTTAAAAAGATATGAATGCCTTTGGCTGACTGATAATTTTATATACTTTCAACTTGATATTTTTAAAATATTTGCTACATTTTTAATGGTGGGGGAATGACTGTTAAAAATAATATGGAGAAACAAATTAATGTGTATTTCATGTTCACTGGTCTAAATAGAATCAACATTCTAAAAACAAACTGGCAAGACTTTCCCCCCATTTTTTTTTGTTTGTTTCTTACATTTTCTTGTTTTCCTTTGAGATTTTTCCCAAACCAGTAACTCCTTGGTTAGTATAATAAAGGCTTAAATTTGCATAATATATTAAAATTAAAATTTAAATATTTTTTATTAAAAATTGTCTTGTGGTATGTTCTGGCCTCAGAATTTCAGCAACTGTGACTATCCCTCTGGCCAACAGTAAGATAGCTCAGGATAAAGATCTCCACATCCCATTTTTCAAGTAGTTTTCATTTTGGAATAATAGCATCTTATATGTTGGATTCAGTGTAGGTTTCTTACATACCCAATACAAAGAATTGATGAAAATTTTTGATCATGTTTACTTCAGGTCTCTTTAGTATCTTTATGAGTGATCAAGTAAGCATATCCAGGGAGTAGAGGCACAAAGAATTGTTCATGTTTTTTTAAAAAGGATTAGAATTCGTATTTTCCAGGAAAGGGAATAATAATAACAATAAGTGAAAGTAAATGCCCTATTTTTATTGGACAGATATTCTACAAACTGCTTTAACATCTTAATTTTTTCTTGTCATTTTGCTCCTTTTTTATTAATTTAACCTAAATTACCTTAGAATTTATATTAGCTCACTGCACTTCACAGATGATTTAAACAATCCCTGTCTGAGCTGATCTTTACCTCACGTTGTCTATAATTCTCCTTAGATCCCTTCTATTCAATTTCTGGTCCTGAAAGCCTTGAGGCAAATTGCTCAGTTAGTAGCTCCAGATTTTAATCTAAGAATGTAAACTATCTTGCAACTAATAGCCTTGATTCTCAAAAAGGAAGAAAAAAAAAAGAGAAGAAAAAGAAAGAATACAGTCTACCTTTTAAATACAGTAATTAACCTTCCACATTGCCAATAATTCCATTCCAGATATTTCATATTTTGTGATTAGTTGAAACCACTTTACATATTTCCTTATTTTTTCTAAAATATATATAATAAAGCACATTTATATGGAAAGGCGATAGGGTCTGACTTCACCATCACTTTTACTTCCAGCTGTATTTTAATATTTTTTAAACTAGTTTTACAAACACCAGTACACACCCCATTGTATTAATTACTTTCCTATTTTTTAACTTTTTTTGTCTGAGGCCTGTTGATATTACACATGCAGATCTTGCTGGCAATTCAGCACAGTGATCTGATTGAGTTCTGCCAAAGAATAATTGTTCCATTAAGAGGCAAAACCTTGAACATTTTTTTCTGAATTTCACATGTGACTTATTAAAGAATACAATGTAAATAGCTCTACATCCAAAATGGATTCTTCACCCTCAGTGCTCCCACTGATCTGAAGGATCAGTTAGCTGCTCCTCCCCTCTTTTCAGAACAGGGTCTGACTAAGTGGTGGTTTGATTTTAAGTCCTTAGACAAAGCCCATCTTCAGCCTAGTTTACTGTTTCACCTAAACTGTGGTTTGTGGTTACCAGAAATAGCTGGCATGACTTATAAACCAATTACAGCTCTAAATCAATTCTTGTTTCCCTAGTTCACATTCATTTCCATAAGAATTAATGGCTTGATGGAACAGAATTTTTTTTTTCCCAGTGTTGATCCTCGCTGATTGAAATATATCCAGGAACAAGCAACACTTCCTTATTACACAAATTGTAAACTCAGTAGAAGTGGACTTTGGGGAATGTTTCAACACTCCTTATTTAATGAAAACAAGGAAGGGTCTGTTTCCATACACCACTAAAAGGTTTCTAAAGCCTAAAAATAGGTTTGAATAAATTTCCATAATGGAGAAAGGCAGTGATAAGAAAGGAAAAGAAGAAAAATAGAAGTAAGTTCTTTGTGAATACTTTGGGGAATCTATTGAAAACCAGACTTTCATACAAAGTACGCAAAATGGCTGTCACCAATGAAATAAGACTTTGCCAAAACTGTTCTCAGAACTATAAGCAACTGAAGTGTGGCTTTCCTGACTGCATCTTGTAATGAAAATAGCTCAGTACAAAATATTCCTTGTTCCAGGAAATTTGGTCTTGTAACAACTTTAAGAAATTTTCTGAGGGTGGGTGAGAGTTAATACCTAAAATAAATAAGTGGTTGCTTAGCTACATACAGATTTTTAACAAACAACCACCCTGTAAAAATGTCCAAATCCCCCCCCACATATCCACCTCTTCTCCCCCTTCTCTAAATTATTTTTCACTTTAGCATATTATATATTTTATCTATCTAACAACGTATGTGTGTTGTGCGGGTATGTGTGTGAAGTGTGTGTGTGCACACACACATGTATTATTTATCATGTTTATTATCTGAACCTCCCTCAGGATTGTAAGCTCCTAGAAAGCAGGGACATTTTCCTTTGGGTTTGCTATTGTTTCCTCAGCTTCTACACCAGGGCCTGCCATATAATTGTGTTCAATCAACACTTGTTGAATGGTTGACTGAAACTTGAAAGGCTGCTGAAAAGAGAAGCCTACAGTTGTTATATTTCTCTTCTAAAGAATGAAAGATGCTTATCACCTCTAGAGTGAGGCACTAACTTTGGAAAATGAGGCATGTGATCAATACACTCTAGTGCCGCTTGACGGTAGCTTTGTGAGAGTAGCAGTTATAAGGGTTTAATAAGCACACTCCTTGAGGTAAAGTTGCAGAATGGCACAGTACGTATGAGAAGAGGAAATGGACTACCCCCCTCGCTGGCAAGAGCAACTATTACTGAAGTTGTATACGGTTCTTGTGGTACATTGATAATACAACTGATAGACTTTGGACTTTTTTATTAATTGTCCATGACTACTCTGTATATCCTGACTACCTGCACAGGGCACACAGCTCCCTGCTGACACCCCCACTGGCTCCCCTAGACCTATACTCCACTGGGAGGAGAAGACTGAGACACTGCATGCATGACCATTTTTGTTTTACTTACTTATTCAAGTAATATTTACTGGAGAGGTAAAACAACACAATTTGGTAGATCCAAAGATGAGTGAGTACAGCAAGTGAACTCTAAGTTTTTAGTTTAGTGGGTTCATTAAACTAGAGAACACTGAAAGATGAGCAGGTATGTGTGGAAAGTCCTCAAGTTTACTCTTGGACACATAAAGCTGGAGATGTTGAATTCCCCAAATAATTACTGTACCATCTGTTAGCAAAGCAAAACAAAATGTATTGGAACTTAGTGCTACAAGAAATTAGCCTGTGAAAGAGTCTAAATGTTTTAAAAAGGGGAAGTCAGAGGTGACATATTTTTAAATTTTGAGGTCTGGAATCAAGAAGCTTAAGTAGGTTTTGTCAAGACAGAGAACTATTTGGAGTTGGGCAACATGACATGACAACAAGACAAAAAAATAACATCATTAAAAAAAATAATTATAAAAGTCTAGTTTAAGATTGTTTTGGACACAGCAAAGTTCGTGAAGTCAGTCTTGACAAGTAAACTTTCTCCAGTAGACTGCTGTCTCCAAATTGATCTGCAAGAATTTCCTGAAGCAAACAATGGAATTATAGGATTACAGTCTTATCTTTTCCGTGTTAAGGTTTACGGAAACAAACAATTAAGATGATCTGACACCTTTGGTCTCAGTTCTCAGAGGTAACCTTTGAGACATCCAAAGGCAAATGTTGAATAAACAGTTGGAACTCAGAAGGATAGTATAAAATTTAGGAATAATCATTCTATAGATTATAATAAAGATCTGGAGATGGTTCTGTTCAAGATTACCCAGAAAGAGAAAAGAAGTAGCCTAGGATAGAGTATTGAGAAACACCAATATTTAACAGAAAGTTATTGGAAGATGAGCATCCAAAGGACATTCGGAAGTGGGCAGCAATGTATGAAGATGAACAAGAGAGTGTAAGGAGGGTCCTTCAAGAAGGAAAGAGTGATAGGCAAGGCCAACACTGTAGAGTGTTCAGGTAATATGAGGACACCAAAATGTCCCTTTAGTAACTTGAAGTCATTGTTAATCTTAGTGTGAGCTGTTTTGGTGAATTTATGGAGGCAAAAAACAGATTAGAAAAGTGTAAAAAGGGAATGAGTAGATAGAGAATTGACAGTACTTCAAGAATTTTGGCTGAGCAAGAGAAAGATAAGTTGATAACTGTAGGAATGTGACAAGTGGATTTTTTTTCAAGTGAGAGAGATTTGAATATATTTAAATATGCATAGTCTCTGCCACTAGTCTCCATAATCTTATAAAAAAAAAAGTAAATGCATCATTTCTTTATTCCTTCTTTCCTTCCATGTACCTATTCATCATTCATTTTATCTAGCAAAGAGCAGATACAGACCTTGGCCCTAAGGAACTTACGGTCTCATAGAAGACCAGCATGTTGAAGGGAAATGCCAGTAGGTGTATAAACATCCTATCCCTGTTATTGCATCATTAGTATAAATGCAGTTTAAGTTTTTATGTTATATCCCAAAGTGATGACCTTACATTGCTTTACAATGCAAGCATTAGACTAAGGATTGAATTGTGTTTTGAAGCCCCAACCAAATTTCCTCCCGACACAGCTGGCTCCATACAGGGATGAAACCTGCAACTTAGAGCTCATTAAAGTGATGAAACAATCAAGTGAACTAGCAGGTACAAACCTAAGACAAAAAAATAACATCATTAAAAAAATAATTATAAAAGTCTAAGTTGAGAGTGGGGGGATAAAATTTCAATCTGTTGAGGCAAGGTACTTCTTAACATTCACCCGAAATTACTATTAAACTAACCCTTCTTTCATTTCAGTGCTAAAAATATTTTCCCAAAACTCCTTAAACCAAAGGTGCTGTAAGTGAACTAGAATACACGTAGGAAGTCATGCTGCATTCTCGTGCTGCTAATTGGAATCTTGATGAATATAATATAGAAGCAAGACAAGACAAGAGCAAAGTATTTCCATTGGTTTCTCTTACCCATGTTTCTACATCTTAATCAGAGCCTTGTTAATATTTAAATATGCATTTAAAGCCCCAAGGGTATAGGCAATCATGGAAGTTTCATTAATAACTATAATTTGTATAAGAAGATATATGCCAAAGACAAATGCTTAAATATGAATTTTAATTGGAGTTATAAAAGCTTATTTTGTAGCTTAAAAATTGCAGCAGGAAATGAAATTATGTTTTGGTACTAAGATGCACTGCGGTTTATCATTTATTGAGAAAAAGTAAGATTTTTATCTTAAAATCATATTTCTCCATCAGCTATATACGACTGTTTTTTCATGTAGGACTATTTGGAAACAGGCAAATGGGAGAAGGATCTTCAGGGAAAAGAGAGCTTGACATTACTTGAAATGCCTTATATTCTGCAGATTCTGAGCTATGAAGCCTTCAAAAAGGACATAATGGAGCAGAGAAAGCTGTCATTCTAGAGCTGTGACTCTTCTCTCCCTTAGCAGTCATGCTTCAAATGGGTCCTTCTGCAGAGGAATGGCTTGAAGTAATAATCACCATTCCCTCCGCACAGCAGTCTGCCACAGAACAAAACTCCCTGGAATAATGCCAGTTGAAATGATGAAGTCTATCTTTTCTCTACATCCACCAGGATACTTACCTAGTGTCTTCTAGGTTCTAAAGGAGAGGATATAGTTCATTGTTAGCAACTGCTCTAAATCTTCCTTACTATGTGCAGCTTAACCTTTTATTGACAAGAGGAAAGATACAAGAGACTTTCTAACACATAACAAACGTTCAGATTTCCATTCTTAGGATGAGCTCTGACTCAAATATTGTTTTATACTAAGTATTAGCATGGAGTAGGCATTGAACATTAAATTTACAGAGAAGAAGCATATTTTTAGAGTAATATGATAATCACTTATGAGATGTTACTAAATATCCCCAAAGCTTTTATGCAAAGACAGAAGGAATCTTTAAACCAAAACAGATTGAGTTACTTGAAATTTTAGCAAGTGGGTTGGTTTAGAATTCCCATCAGAAGCAGTTGATTAAGCTGCGAAGGTAGAAGTCATTTGACCTGATGCACACACGATGCAAAGGTCAGCCCTACACATGAACACCTATTGTGTGAAAAAGGCTACCTGCCCCAAAATGTGATTCCCATTAGCCTGCCACCCAGTAATCTGTCTTGGAGCTACTGTGTAAGAATAAAAGCTGAAGTCCTTCCAGTGCACTGTAAGACCCAACATCTTCAAACTCCCTTCTGCCTACCCGCCCCCCTCACATTTGATCTCCTGTTTTCCTCTTTCCCTGGCTCATTCCACTGCATGCATAGGCTAACTTGCTGTTTATTGGAACACTCCATTTGCAATCTCATCTAAAGGCCTTTGCCTGAATTGTTCTTCCTCTACGAAATTGCTTGGCTAACTCTGTTACCTCTTTAGTAAAGTGTTCTGAAAATTTCCCTTCTTAGGTAATCTGCTTTAATTGTCTTACTGAATACTGCAACTGACCACTACCCCATTCCCCATTCCCCTCTTCCAATATTTTTTCATAGCACTTATCACTATCTAACATAAAATAAAATTTCTATATTTTTTATGCTTATTGTTCATTGTCTGTCTCATTCCCTGCGTGAAACATCCCCTCATCCCATTTATCTCTAGAAGTAGGAATCTTTGTCTATTATATTCATTGTTGTATCCCAAATGCTAAGAACTGGGCCTGACACATTAAAGGTACTTAATAAATATTTATTGAATGAATGAATGAATGAATCCATGAACCATCTTCTTTTCTCATTATCCTGAAAGGCACTAGATTCAACTCTCCTATATAAAATTTTAAAAGTAAATAACTTAGCAACTTATTATCATATTAATAGAGCCCCTTCTTTAGATTCAGGTGCTGACACCAAGAGGTCCTTAAAGGAATTCACTTTGATAACTGTAATGAAATAACATGTTCACATACTCACTAATAACTTTATCAAATTACCTACCTCATATTTAAGTGAGCAGAGATCTGACAGACTCAAACTAAAAACCTAGTTTTTGATGAGGAGACTTGAAAAGAAAGTTTGCTCCTGGAGTGTGGTGGGGCAAAGGAAAGAAGCTGGTTATTTCAGGATTCATCCAGAAGAAAGAGAAAAGGACTAGGGGTGGACCTTAGTTTGTGAAGGTAGTCTGAACATGAAAAGGGGACTCTCCAACAGAGGAGGGGAAACAGAAAGAAAAAAGTCATTCTCTTTTTAAAGTTTTAACAGGGCCAGCCTAGCTTGTTGCCTTCCAGTAAGTCTTTGGAAAAAGCCTTTGGTTTTCATCAATTCATTAAGAAGTTTGGAAATACATAGATCCACTAATGGGAAAGAATTCACACAAATGGGAAGTGCATTTACTCTGCTCCTTTCTGTAAAGGAACAAAGAATTAAGAAGAGGGAGGCCTTAGAAGGTATCAAGATTAGAGCTCTGATGGAGAAAGCATTGAAAGGCAGAGTTCATATTTCTCAAGAGGCCAAATACAGGTCTTTCTCCCTCCAGTCCTTCACCAAGGTACTTTGAATCATAAGTGATCCTTTATTCTATGAAGCCAATTCCTTGAGCCATCTTAATGACCTAAAGGAGAGCATCAATGGCTATGATAAGCACATGCATATTTTTGCGCCATTCCTATCCTGATGACAGATGGCTCTTATTCCGAGAGTTAATTATCTCCCTTAAAAATATTTTTGAATACTTTCAAAGTCTTATACATATTCTAAATCAGTTTATTTATTTTATCTCAAGATATCAAAAGTCCATGGGGCGCCTGGGTGGCTCAGTGGGTTAAGCGTCTGCCTTTGGCTCAGGTCATGGTCCTAGGGTCGTGGGATTGAACCCCGCATCAGGCTCTCTGCTCAGTGGAAGCCTGCTTCTCCCTCTCCCTCTGCCGCTCTGCCTACTTGTGCTCTCTCTCTCTCTGTCAAATAAATAAATAAAATCTTTAACAAAAAAAAAGATATCAGAAGTCCTGACCCAATTCTTCAGATTAACCTGTATATTCCTTATTAAGAAAATAGATCATAACTAAGAGGGGATTTAGGTAATGAGAATCTAAAGCCCATGATCTTAATTTCCTTTTTTAATAGGTTAAATACTGCAAGATCACTTTTGAGATTCTAATATTTGATGTGATATTTTATAATACCAAGAGAACGTGGGCTTTTGATATCTGAGGTGGGTTTTTTTTTTTCCCCTTTTAAATTAATGTATCCATTAAGGGATGTATTATTGTACACCAGATGGAATTAAATGAACCATTGTGTGAACTTGGCATCTTCAGATCAGGTTACCTGAATGTAATTACCTGCAGACAGTTTCTAAATATGCTGTTCATAAGGGATTAGCTTTTATATAGAGAGTCTCTTTTATTGTCATCAGTTTTTGTTTTTTTTTTCTTACAATGCGTTTAGTCATTTTGGCTTATTGTACCATCATGTTCTGCCACTGATAATGGTGAGAATTAATCCTGAAGTACCAAAATTGATGAGACAGAACAAGTCGACAGCTGTTTAAAAAACAAACAAATAGACAAGGGACAGCTTACAGAAGAGAATGTTATGATTTTGTGCCATATACAATTTGAATTGTCTGCCCCGATTCTAATAATACTGAAATTTGGAGAAACTGATCTCTGCATTAAATAGATTTTCTTTCACGAATTTATTCCCGAACTGCAATGCTGTATTTCATTTCCTATTGTCATTCTTAAATCATGTCAGTTGAAGAATATAAATTCCTACATGTTTTGTATTACATTCTATTTTGTTTTCCTTGTGAGTGAGCAGAAATACTTTCTTTTCATTTAGGGAGTACACCCTCTGTGTGACATTTACTTTTAGCGTGACAGTCTCCTTCTTATTCTCTCTCAAGTAGTGAGTAGAGGTTACATGTCTATTTCTCACATGGATGTCAAGTGCACAATTTTTTCATACTAAATAAATATATGTATTTAGACTATTGGAAAATGGGATCTCAAAACTCTATTTTAAATTTTCAGCACTAGATCAATTTTTTTTCTTTTTAAAAATGAATTCTCTATATCATTTCTCAAGCTCTTTACTACTTTTTTAGAGCAGTTGGCAAAGAACATCTAATCTGAGTCTGGGTAACTCAAGTTTAATGTAAAAAGTGTGATTTTATAATCTCACATGATTTCATATATTACGTGCTTATTTTTTCCTAAACTTGGTAAACCTCCTGATGACTCTAGTAAGCCAAATAACAAAAGTGTGTGACCTTCCTTCCTTCCTTCCTTCGTTCCTTCGTTCCTTCCTTCCTTCCTTCTTTCCTAGCAAGGGAATGAGTATGCTATGTCACCATCAGGAATCAGCTTTCAGAGAACTCAGCTAGTATCATGTTATAAAATACCTGGTAATGTGAGTGCGGGGGGCACCTGGGTGGCTCAGTCGGTTAAGTGTCCGACTCTTGATTTACACTCAGGTCATGATATCAGGGTCATGAGATGGAGCCCCTTGTGGGGCTCAGAACTCAGCAGGGAGTCTGCTTGAGATTCTCTCTTTCCCTCTGCCACTCTCCTGCTTGCTCGCGCTCACTCCCTCTCAAGTAAATAAATAAATCTTTAGAAATACCTGGTGATGTGGGAAAAAAACATAACGAGCACAACCTTGCAAAAATAAATTATTGGAAGAACTACAGATAATTAAATAGATGCTGCCAGTTTGGGAATCAAGGTTAGATTATGTTGAAAATAAGTCACTTCCAAATAAGCAAACTTTTTCCATTGTTATTAATACGGACTTGAAATTAATGTTACATATGCAGTAATTTCTAACTTGCAAGTCAAAAGAAAAGACTTTTGCAAAAAAGACTTTTGCTACTTTAAGCAAAAAGTAATTTGCTGAATTCACTCATTCCAGGCTCATTAAGGGGAGTCTCTAGAATTGAGCTTGGGGGTAGAAAGGCACATAACTGTTCTTGAAGGCTTGGAAGCAGGGAGGACAGGAATAATCATGTACACTCTTTGTTTAAGAGTTTTATTGAGATATAATTCACATAGCATTATTATTTGGTGAGCTATTTAAAAAGGGCATATAGAATGTTTCGATCATTCTTTCTATCTTTATATTTCTCACCTAAAAGTCCAAGTCCTAGGGAAGCATCCAGTTGGCCAGGGTAAGCCACAAGCTTTCTTTCTGCTGATATAGAGCTAGTGAAGGTAAGGGGTGTTTGGGGTCATGGTATGAGAAGATGCCATATACAGAGGCGGCCACCTCAATTTATGCTTCCAACAAGTGAGATATAAATGATGGGACAAAGGTTATTTGCAGTGATGTGGTGATAAATTTTCAACAGTTGGCTCTCTAGAAAAAAAGAAAAATATGTCCTGTTTTTTTTTTCTTTTTGCATTTACAGATTTCCATGCTATAAATACTCCAACGATAAGGAACAATTTGAAGCAACCAATTTGAGAACATGCAGAGTTGGGTAGAGATGTTAATAATATACCCTTGTGAACTGAAATGAGTTGGGTTCAGCACCCCACTAGATTTCTCCCCAAAAGAACATGGGGGCTCTCAGGGAGGAGGGATGGATGGGGGATCCTCCCCGAGAGAAAAGTAAAAATGTGTATTAGGTATTCAGCCCAGATGTTGTTGACCCTGAACACTCCATATTTTGTTTGTTTTTTAAATAAATTAATAAGTAACTCAGCAGTTAAGAATTTGTATGTGGACATGTTAGAAATTACTACAGTGTTTTATTTCAGTGAAGAGGTCTTTGTTCTGTCAGTGATTTGTTAATTTAGCTGGGGAACTCAATTGGGCACATTTGAAATATTAAAAGAAATTTTAAAAACTGATGTGATAGGGAGAATTCTAACATGGCCCCTGTGACATTCACCCCTGGTTTTATTCCCATGAATATGTTACATACCTGACAAAAGGGATTTTGCTGATGCAATTAAGGTTACTAATCAGCTGACCTATGACAGGAAGATTATCCAGGTGGACTTGACCTATTACATGAGCTCTTTTAATGTAGGGAGTTTTCTCTGACTAGTAGCAGAAGAGGAAGTCAGACAGACTTGCAGCCATGAGGAGGATTCTGTGCAAGAGAGACTTGTGTTGTACATAGAAAAGAGCTGGGAACAACCTCTGGAGAGTCAGACCCACCCTTAGCTGATAACCATCAAGGAAAACATGATTTTGATCCTACAACTGCAAATAACAGAAATCTGTCAATCTCCTGAATGAATTTAGAAACTGATTATTTCTTAGAACCCTAAATAAGAATCCAGACGCCCCAATACCTTAGATTTGGTTTTGCAAAATCCTAAGCAGAGAAACCAGTCAAGACTATCTTGACTTTTGACCTACAGAGCTGTGAGATAACAAATAGCTACTGTTTTAAGCTGCTAAGTATGTAGCAATTTGTTACACAGTAATAGAAAACTAATATAACTGCCTCTAGCTAAGTACAATAAATGAACTTTGGTGCTACAAACATCTGAAGAAATGATTTGTATGAAAAAGGAAAGGCTTTTAGAGAACACTAAGACTAGAACCAGACGTTAGAAAAAGACAATTGGGGGCGCCTGGGTGGCTCAGTTGGTTAAGCGACTGCCTTCGGCTCAGGTCATGATCCTGGAGTCCCGGGATCGAGTCCCGCATCGGGCTCCCTACTCGGCGGGGAGTCTGCTTCTCCCTCTGACCCTCCTCCCCTCATGCTCTCTGTCTCTCATTCTCTCTGTCTCAAATAAATAAATAAAATCTTTAAAAAGAAAAAAAAAGAAAAAAGAAAAAGACAATTGGAATAAGGAATGTGAAATAATAAGTGGAGGATAAGGGGTGTAAAGGTCATCATGGCATGGAGGACTATTGGCGAGAGAAAAGAGTTGTTAGCAGTGGAATATAAGAAGACAGACAAGATTATGTTGGAGATCATAAGAGATAGGTCAGATCGCTGAGATTGGTAAATTGATGAAGATCTAAAATACAGTAAATGATTCTCAGTTCTTTTGGGAATTTTAGTCCTTGTGGACTTTTAAAAAAATTGGACACCAGCACAGCACTTCAGGATAACTAAATCAGAAATTCTGGAATATGATACATCTATATTTTTTTAGCTCCACAGATGATATTGGGGTGTAGCCAAGGTTGAGGTCCATTAGTGAGGATTTTGGAATTTATGAAAATCTAACAACTATCTACAGCTTAAGTTCATGTATCATTCTAGATTCAGTCCTATTTTTGGAAAGATTGCCAATAATGAAGTCTTATAAAACTAATCTGTTCTCTTCTCAACTCACACCGTTGCCAATTTTTTTCTTTGGTTACTTTAAATTCTAGGATACTGCAGGGTCCAAATTTTCATTTCCCTCATTCCAAATTTCATTCTTCCAGTGGGTTTTTGGAAGTGACTGATTCTATGCTTTTAGAAGTTAGTCTAGAAATTTCACTTACGTTTCATTTAGTTCTGTAGTTAACATCCTTACCTTCCTCTCAAATAATACCAGGACCTTAGGTTATTTTAATTCCCATTGCCTTTTCATTACTTTTAAGCTATTTTTATACAGTGGTTTAATTTTATTTTAATTTGTACTCAATAAATTAAATATTAATTTGTTTTTATATAATTAATACTTTGCTTAGGTTTATCTATAACTTAATATTTAAAGTTAAGTAATCTTTCTTCCTGCATTTTCTGGATCATATTTTTTTATTCCTAAAGTATTTAGGAATATCTAGCATTTAGTAATATTTAGAAGTTCCTTTGGTGAGGGTCTGATAAGCCTTCTCAATTGTTAATATCTGAAATTATATTTATTTTATATTCTTGAAAGATACCTTAACTTTCTATGGAATTCTTTAATTTAATAATATGTTGTTTGCATATTGAAGACATTGTTCTACTATTTCTGGCTTTAGCTGTTGCTTTTTCAATCTTCTCTTTGTCTTTGTTGCTTTGAAATTCAACCATGATATTTCTAGGTGTGGATTATTTTATCCTATGGGGAATTTATTGGGATTTTTTTATTCTGGGGATTTGTGTCTTTCATCAATTCTAAAAATTTCACAACTATTTGACATTGCTTCAAGCTCAGTCATTCTCTTATTCTGGAAATTCAATTATTCTGTGAGACTACTCATTCGATCCAACATATCTCTTACAATCTCTTTCATATTTTTCATTTCTTATCTCTCTGCTGTTTTCTAGGTAATTTCTTTAATTTTACAATATAGTTGATTAACTTTCTATTCTATGCATTATGTTATGGAAACTATTCTAATTATAACATTTTTCCTTTCTAAAAGTTCTATCTTTTGTTTCAAAACTGTCTGATAAATTTTGATAATATTCTGTTCTTTGGTTATACTTCAATTCCCTCATGTCTTTCTTTAAATATATTAAATATGCTCATTAGATGGTTTGTATCTGATAATGCCAATATTAGCATTCTTTCCCATTTTGATAGTGTAATCTTTTCTTTTGTTTACTTTTGTTTTTGCTAGCTCTCACTCATAGTCACTTATTTCCTTACTTGTTTAGAGATTTTTGATTGTGATCTCTTTGGATATTTTTGTGAGTTTATTTAAGGGCTGAAATTAAAGTGGATTCCTGAGGATCAATTTTGTTTGCTTCTATTAGTCACTTGAGGGGGGTCACCATAAACTGTGATATATTTAAACTGTTTTGGATTTTTTTATGCATAGAGATATTGTGAAGTCCAGCTTCAGAGCAGAAGGAATATAGACTTATAGTTAAGAATTTCTAAGGGAAATTTTAAATAGGTAGGATTTAATAGAGAAGACAGGAAATAGTCTGTGTATTTTCAACCAGCAAAGAGTATGCTACATGGAATTAGGTGCTTAGAAAGCATGACTGGAAGAGCCAGAGCTATGGAAATCAGGAAACATGCCTAGATGTGAATTTCAAAATCACACCATTGTAGCTACCACACAGGAGTTGTGAATATTTTGTTACTGCTACCACCATTGTAACTGCCACAACCGCCTTGTCCTGAAGAGGCTGATTCCTGCTTAAACAGGGACTCCAGTTGCTGCAAATTCTTTTGTCTCCTAGAACTTGTGCCAATGTTTTGTCTGCCACAGGAAAAGGCCTTAGCTTAATTTCTGCCTCTACACTTGTATGAATTGACACTTAGACTGTGGCTGCGAGGGAATCTAAAAATATAGATTTTAGCTTTCCAACCTCTCCAATACGAAGAGGATGAACTGGAAGTTGAGAGAGCCAATGCAATTATTTATCATTTTTTCCTTACTTTTCCTCCTGTGTAAAGCCAGGACAGACAGACACAAGGACCTACTATGCCCTTTACGATGAGATGCAGTTTTTGTACTGCGTCTACTGTTGGTATTACACTTCATGGTTTCATACTGTTTTTTTTGTTTTTTGAGACAGAGAAAGGGCTTGCGTGTGGGTGAGAACACAAACTGGGGAGGGGGTGGGGGAATAGAAGGAAAGGGAAAGAGAGAATCCCAAACAGGTTCCACGCCCAGGGTGAAGCCAGACTCCATAGGGCTCAATCTCATGAGCCTTAGATCATGACCTGAGCCAAAATCAAGCATCTGACACTTAACTGACTGAGCCACCCAGGCGCCCCTCTTTACATGCTTTTGATCCCAGGTGTTTCCTCCTGTCCTTGCCCAAGCAGTTAAAAATGTCAGGTTGACATATACACTGACGGCAGTTACTGGCTTCAGCATTCATCTATCCTTGTGAATTTAACTTTTCTTATCAAATCTAGATTTCTTGAAATTCCTTTATGTTTCTGCAAGTTCAATTATGTATTAAAATAAATTTTTAAATATTTTATTTGGTAACTTTACTTATGATGTATGGGAGAGGCTTCTGTAACATCTGTGTACTAAATATGGAAATATGTCCTGGGATTTTTTTTTTTTTCTTCTTCTTTGTCCTTTTAAAATGTTTTTAATACCTTACTGGCATCTCCTTCTTAGTCTCCTTTGCTGGTTCCTTTTTACCTTCCCAACCTCTAAGAGTTGGCATTCCCTAAGAATCAGTATTTAGGCCCCTTCTCTGTTACATTTATATTCTTTTCCTAGGTGATCTTATCCAATACTGCGTTTGAAATGTCATCTATATGCTGATGGCTTCCAAATTAATGTATTCATTTTAGACCTTTCCCTTCTGCTCCAGATTCATTTATCCAGTTTCCTACATGATATTCCTATCCGGAAGTATTGAAGACATCTCAGACATGGAGGTCTAAAATATAAATCTTAATCTTCCCTACTTACTCTCAAATCTGTTTGTCCCTCACTTCACTTAGTAAACAATGCAACAATTCATTTGGTTCCTCTTGACAAAACCAAGAAGCTATCTTGATTCTTCTCTTTTCACAGTCCTTGCTTTCTAATCCATGAGCAAGTCCTGTCAGTTTGATCCTAAGACTACTTTCAAGGCACTCCCACTATCACAGCGGTCTACACCATCATCATCTCTTAGCTGTGCTTCAATAATGAGTCAATAGAGAATTCAAATAGGTGACCAAAGAGTCCTAATTATTTTCTCTTCTACTCTGACCTTTTAAAATATGCTCTTTAGCCACCAGTATACTCTTTTAGGAATGTAAATTAGATAATGTCAACTCTGGGCTAAAACCTCCAGTGTCTTTCCATCTTATTAGAATGAAATGCAAATTCTTGTACATATGGCGTGACCCCTGCTTATCTCTGTGGTATTTGCTCTGTGATATATCTTGTAACTTTCCGCTTTGCACATTCCATTTTGGCTGCACTGACATTCTTTCCGTTGTGTGAAAAAGAAAGCCTATTTGATCTGGAACACTCTTTTCCTAGTCTTTTTGATTTTCCCACTCCAGTACTTCGTTCTAGTCTAAAATAAATGCCATCTTTTAGGGGTCTTTCCTTATCACACTATGTAAAATAATCACCCTTTCACAATTCTCTAATATCTTATACCTATCATTTCTCAGGGGCATTTATCACAATCTAAAGCTGTTACAAATTTATTTCCTTTGTTATTGCCTGTATCGTCAAAATTATTCCAAATATTATGAGGGCAAGGTCTTTGTCTCATTTTGTTTAGCATTAGTGCCTGAGAGTAGATGATGCACATATACATGTTGAATGGATGGATGGATGGACAGATGGACAGAAAGAAGGACAAGGGATACTCAGGTGAAGCTGCTCAGAGCCAGTGGGTTATGAGGGAATAACTGTATGTCAAGAGAAATACCTGGGCTGAATTTACAGATTTGAAAGGCATGGATTCATTAATCATTCATCGTACTGGATAAAATCACCCACGGATCCTATGGCCAGGATAAAACCCTGGAGAAGACCAATATTTGCTTTACTCTATGCTCCCTAAAGATAGCAACCATGGTCGTTTTTTTCCTTGCTCTAGTCCCAGTACCGAGTATAGTATTTCATGTAGATTTTCAACAAATTTAACTGATTTAATGAGTGGATTAATTAATTAAAAATTGGGAAGAAAATCCCATAAAAAGGAATATGAAGCAGTAGTTAGAGGTTTAGGAGGAGAGAACCAAGGAAGTATAAGTTGATTGAGGCCAGACGAGATAGGAGTTTTCAAGAAGGAAGACGTAGTCGGGAATCTTAAGAACTAAAAAAGAGTCAAATAAGATCTCAGAATAATTCTTTGGATTCACTGAGAGAAGTGGTAAGAGGTGACACGGACATCAGTAACAACTGGGAATGATGTGTGTATTTACTTAATATATTACATTTGTATCAGTAAATAACCTTAGTATATAATATAATATTCCCTTCATTTCATACTAGAATTTCCTGTTTTTTAAGAATGTCTCTCTGGTTTTGATATGCTTTTGATAATGCTATGTCTAAGATTCTCCTTTGGATTCATGCTTCTGAGACATGTTATGAACACTTTGATGTCATGCTATAATAAAAGAAAACTAATAACAATTTATCAAGATCCTAATTAGACTTTTGGAAAGGCAGTCTGAAATAACCATTTGGAAATTAATGAAGAGATGACCTTGATACGACTGAATGTCAAAGAATGCAAAACTTGTGAATAAGTCCCCAAATGTGTCTGCAACAATCACAGTACAAATACAGGACTCCAGGAGAGTTAGGGAGTCTCAGGAGGAGATGAGTTACACCTTACTGTTACGTATTTATTCAAGGACACAAAACCAAACAGAAATGAGTTGGCTACTTAGAGCTGACTCGAATGCAAGTGTCTACGCAAGATTTTCTCTGGATATCTGGGTCACTTACAGAATGTAGATGCTGCAGTCTTTACAAAAGTAAGATTCTGCTGGGATAGGAAAAAAGCCAAATATTAGCTACACCACTGCCCCTTTTGACCCAGGCTTACAACACAATTCTAAAAAATGTATATTAGTAACTCCTGTTATTCTTTTTAAGGGGATCTTAGCAAACCCCTGTCCCTCCTGGTTCTGAAGTCAAACTCACGAGTGTAAAGTCCCATACCCCTCCAGGGATGACAGTAGAACCAGAGGCTCCATCTCGGCTTCAGAACTGGTCTGTCCTTTTACTGGGGCTGTTACCGGGAGAAGTGCCTTGGCATCTTAGATTACAGAGAGCAGTCTGCATTGAGTCTATCTTTAGTCAATTGCTACATACACACATTGAAACAAATATTTTTATTTCTTCATTGAAATGTTATGTTTTAGTTACCATCTGTTTTAATTTATGTATTAACTATAAAAATAATGCCAGTTTGTTATGAAAATCAAATAAAATAAACATTTATAAAATAAAAACTAAGAATCCTATCTTAGCCCTGCCCCTCTATTCAACATCACTCTCCCTGGATTGCCACAGTTGATGGTCTTGACTTTGTCTTCCATGCATCTGTTTATATGTTTCTGTGTACACCCAACAACATACGCACTTCTGTGAAGGCCATTTGCTCTGTATAGGCCACTCTCTTAGAAGTCTGTTTTGGAAACATGAGAGAGTTATATCAGCATCATGGTGACAAGAGTTGATCCTCTTTTCTCTCCCCTTTGATTTACAACTCACTGGGCATCCATAACCGAAAAAAGAACTGCCTCTGCACAGCATACCAAAACACTGGAGAGATCCATCCATCTGTCTAGCCAAAGTGGGTGGATTGGACCCACCTTCAATGGGTCAGGAGGTGGGCTAGCCAGTGGCAGAGCCAGCATCAGCAGAAGTGGTGACGGCAGAAAAGGTGTCTGCAAGTGAGCCAGCACAACTTTTCTGGCAGAGGAGGTAGAGGGTGAAAGCAGTGAGTGGGGATGTGCCCGGGCATATGCTATGTACATCAAGGTGGAGGAACAAATTCTCTCTCTGAAGAAAGAGTGACTGGGAGGTTAGGGTGGGAAGTGGCCAGGGAAGGAAGGGGAAGTAAGCAAAAGAGCCCTGAAGGAAAAAGGGTCTTCTGCTGCCTGCCAGGGGAGGCAAGAGAACTGTCCATAGACCTCTGGGACACCATCCCCCTCACCTTGAGGATACCTTGTTGGCTGTGGACATATCTGAAGCCCCCAGTGCTAAGTACACACCCCCCTCACTTGAGTGTGTGTACGTGTGTGTGTGTGTGTTTGTGTTCCCAATCCTAGTGGTGTATCCATGCCTGTAAGAGAAAATGAAAACCTGTGTGATAGCAACACCTTCCAGAAAAAAGAAGGCTGCTTCACTACCAACCTGTTTAACTGAATCAAAGTAAAACACACCTAAGTAAGAGAGATATTTGCTACTTCAAATGCCACACCAGGGGCACTTCTTATCAAACAACGTGAAAAGTCATGGTAATACGGATATCTCAAAAAGAAAATGACAATTTTCCAGCAACCAAACCCAAAGACATGGAATATTGAGATCTGACTGATAAAGAATTTAAAATAGCTATTGTGGGGCACCTGGGTGGCTCAGTCGTTAAGCGTCTGCCTTAGCTCAGGTCATGGTCCCGGGGTCCTGGGATCGAATCCCACATCGGGCTCCCAGCTCAGCAGGAAGCCTGCTTCTCCCTCTCCCACTCCCCCTGCTTGTGTCCCCTCTCTCGCTGTGTCTCTCTCTGTCGAATAAATGAATAAAATCTTTAAAAAATAAAAAAATAAAATAAAATAGCTATTGTGAAGAAAATCAGTAAGCTACAAGAAAACTCAAAAGGAGGGCGCCTGGGTGGCTCAGTTGGTTAAGCGACTGCCTTCGGCTCAGGTCATGATCCTGGAGTCCTGGGATCAAGTCCCGCATCGGGCTCCCTGCTCAGCAGGGAGTCTGCTTCTCCTTCTGACCCTCCCCCCTCTCATGCTCTCTCTCTATCTCATTCTCTCTCTCAAATAAATAAATAAAATCTTTAAAAAAAAAAGAAAAGAAAAGAAAACTCAAAAGGCAATACAGTAATCCGGGTATAAAATTAATGAACGGAAAGAGTACTTTACCAAAGAAATTGAAATTCTACAAAAGAAATAAGCAGAAATTTGGGAACTAAAAGACTCAATAAATGAGATGAAGAATGCACTAGGAGGCATTGGAAATAGAGCAAATCATATAGAAGAAAGAATTAGTGAGCTTGAGCATAGAAATATAACAGTGATTTAGGTGGAAGAGAAGAGAGAACTAGGATTTTTTAAAAGTGAAGAAACACTATGAGAACCATCTGACTCCACTAGAAAGGCCAACATAAGTATAATGGGTGTCCCAGAAAGAGAAGAGTGGGAGAAGGGAGCAGAGAACATATTTAAAGAAGTAATAGCTGAAAACTTCCCAAACCTGGGACAGAACTGGATACACAAGTCCATGAAACTATTAGAATACTTTATTATCTCAACACAAAAACACATTCTCCAAGACACATTATATTAAAACTGTCAAAAGTCAACAATAAAGAAAGAATTTTAAAGGCAGACAGGGTAAAAAAAAAAAAAAGAAAAAAGACAGTAGCCTGCAAAGGCACAGCCCCCTCCATTAGGCTTTTATTTCCTCAGCAGAAACTCTACAGGTCAGGAGAGAATGGAATGACATATTTAAAATATTGAAATATGAAAACTGCCAGCCAGGAATACTCTATCTGGCAGTTACCCTTCAGATATGAAGGAGAAATAAAGACTTTCCCAGACAAACTAAAACTGAGGGGGTTCAACACCACTAGACTTGCCTTACCAGAGACACTGAAAGGAGCTCTTCAGGCTGAAACAAAGAGACAAAAGTACATAAAAACCTGATGAAATTGATAAATAGAACTAGAATACCATAACTTTTTTTTTTTAGGATAGTATATTAAACTCTTAACTATAGCATAAAGGTTAAAGGAAAGTTCACACAATAGCTTCAGTGCCCTCTGTGACCTGCCCCCCATTCTCCATCTCCTCTCCCTAACCCCCCAACATTATATTCAACTTTCCCTCCTTGGCCACTTCGCTGCAGAGACTCCAGAGACACTGAATATACCAGGCAAAACCAAGCCCCTGGCTTCTTACCTTGCTGAGAAAATTAATGCAATCACAAAAGAATTGTACTGGCCATTGTCTCTTCTTGGGAAGCTCTTGTCCTAGACATCCCTATCATTCGTTCCTTGACCTCTGTCAAGTCTTTTGTCAACTATGACATTCTTGGTGAGGTCTACCTCAAACACCCTGCTTAAAACAGCAGTCTTGACCTTGACTTTCCTGATCTAGACTAGTTCTTTTTTTTCCCCTGTAGCACTGATGATATACAAGATTATGTATATCATATGCATGTTGTCTGTCTTTCCCCACCAGAATGTAAGCTCTGCAAAGACAAGACTTTAGTCAGTTTCATCCTGAAACCTAGAAGAATGCCTAGTAATAGTAGCCATTCAGTGAATGTTGGAAGACTAGATGGACAGGTGAGTGAATATACATACATATTTAAGAATTTGTATAACAAAATGCATTAGCATGCAGGAACGAGAGTCAGACTGGTAGGCTCCATCAATTATCTGCTCTAAGTAGGGATAATAATTATACCCACAATCATAAGGAATACCTGAAACCTACTTCACAGGGTTGGTATGAGTGTTCAGTTAGCAACTAGGTAATAATTGTAAAGAGTACAGAACAGTGCTTAACGATAGTAAGTGCTTAATCAATGTTCCATACTACTATTATTTTTATTATATACAAATACTTTTTAATAAAAGTGGAATCAGGCCATATATACATTACTCATACAGCTTGATATTTGCACTCAATGAAATAGTTTTTTTCTTTCTAATTTTTTTATTTTAAAGATTTTATTTATTTGAGAGAGAGACGGAAAGAGAACAAGTAGGGGGAGGGGCAGAGGGAGAAGCAGATTCCCTGCACAGCAGGGAACTCGACATGGGGCTCTATCCCAGGACCCTGGGATCATGACCTGAGCCAAAGGCAGATGCTAAATGGACTGACCCACCCAGGCACCTGTTTTTTTTCTTTCTAAATAGTACATACAGATCTCATTCACTCATTCATAGATTAAATTCATTCAATAAATATCTTTAAGTGCTTACTCTGTGTCTTTGTAGCATTTATAGTCTAACTACTCTTTCTTCCTATGACTGCATAATATTCTATAGTATTTACATGCATTTATTTAATCATTCTTCTAATAATATTTGAATGGTTTCTAGTTTATATTATTCTATATACTTCCCTTCAGCATAATCTAGCAAAAATTAAAATTAAACATTGTAATAATATTGTTAGCCTTTCCATACACTGTATATAGGAAATGCCCTTTTTATTATTATTATCTTAATTCCAATATAATCACTGTACAGTGTTATATTAGTTTCAGGTGTGCAATAGAGTGACTCAACACTTCTGTACATTGCTCAGTGTTTATCATAAGTATACTCTTTTTTTTAAATTTTTTATTTAAATTCATTTAGCCAACATATTGTATATCATTAGTTTCATATGTAATGCTCAATAATTTATCAGTTGCATATAACACCCAGCACTCATCACATCATGTGCCCTACTTAATGCCCATCTCCCAATTATCCCATCCCTTCACCCACCTCCCCTCCAGCAACCCTCAGTTTATTTCCTATAGTTAAAAGTCTCTCATGGCTTTTCTCCCTCTCTGATGACTTCCCATT
Organism: Neomonachus schauinslandi; assembly: GCF_002201575.2. Lineage (NCBI taxonomy): Eukaryota > Metazoa > Chordata > Mammalia > Carnivora > Phocidae > Neomonachus > Neomonachus schauinslandi. Next base: position 127,380,473 of record NC_058404.1, on the reverse strand, counting down.
CTATTTTCCCTCCCTTCCCCTATGATCCTCTGTGCTAAGTATACTCCTAATCTTTATCATCTATTTCACTCATTCTGCCACCCACCTCTCCTCTGCTAATCACCAGTTTGTTCTCTACGTTAAAAGTCTGTTTTTTTGTTTTTCTCTTTTTTTCTTTCCTTTTTTTTTAAAGATTTTATTTATTTATTTGACAGAGAGAGACATAGCGAGAGCAGGAACACAAGCAGGGGGAGTGGGAGAGGGAGAAGCAGGCTTCCCGCAGAGCAGGGAGCCCGATGTGGGGCTCGATCCCAGGACCCTGGTCATGACCTGAGCCGAAGGCAGACGCTTAATGACTGAGCCACCCAAGCGCCCCTCTTTTTTTTCTTTGTTAGTTTGTTTTGTTTCTTAAATTCCACGTGAGTGAAATCATATAGGTATTTGTCTTCCTCTGACTAATTTATTTCACTTAGCATAATACTCTCTAGCTCCTTCCATGTTGCTGCAAATGACAAGATTTCATTCTTTTTCATGGCTGAGTAATAGTCCTGTGTGTGTGTGTGTGTGTGTGTGTGTGTGTGTCTATACATACTACATCTTTATTATCCCTTCATCTATTGATGGACACATGGGTGGGTTGCTTCCATAATTCCATTATTGTTAATAATGCTGCAATAAACACAGAGATGCCTATATTTTTTTGAATTAGCGTTTTTGTATTCTTTGGGCAAATACCCAGTAGTAGAATTACTGGATCAAATGATAATTATATTTTAATTTTTTCAGAAACCTCCGTACTGTTTTCCACAGTGGCTGCAACAGTTTGCTTTCCCACCAGTGCACAAGGGTTCCTTTTTCTTTACATCCTTGAAAACACTTCTTGTTTCTTGTGTTTTTGGTTTTAGCCATTTTGACAGGTGTGAGATGACATTTCATTGTGGTTTTGATTTATACTTCCCTGATGATGAGTGATGTTGAGCATCTTTTCATGTATCTGTTGGCCATCTGTATGTCTTCTTTAGAGAAATGTCTGTTCATGTCTTCTGCCCATGTCTAATTGGACTATTTGGAGTTTTGGTACTGAGTTGTGTAAGTTCTTTATATATTTTGGATACTAACCTGTTATCTGTTATATCATTTGCAAATGTCTTCTCCCATTCATTAGTTTGTCTTTTTGTTTTATTGATTGTTTCCTTCACTATACAGAAGCTTTTTATTTTGATGTAGTCCCAGTAGTTTATTTTTGCTTTGGTTTCCCTTGCCTCAGGAGAAATATCTAGAAAAATGTTGCTACAGCTGATGTCAGAGAAATTTCTGCCTGTGCTCTTTTCTAAGATTTTTATGGTTTCAAGTTTCATATATAGGTCTTTAATCCATTTTGAGTTTATTTTTGTGTATGGTGTCAGAAAGTGGTCCAGTTTCATTCTTTTGCATATTGCTGTACAGTTTTCCCAAAACCATTTGTTGAAGAGACTTTTCCCCATTGCATATTCTTGCCACCCCTGTCATAACTTAATTGACCATCTCATCATGGGTTAATTCTAGGTTCTCTATTCTGTTCCATTTATCTATGTGTCTACTTTTGTGCCAGTACCATACTGTTTTGATTACTATAGCTTCATAGTGTATCTTGAAATCTGGGCTTTGATACCTCCAGCTTTGTTCTTCTTTCTCAAGATTGCTTGATTATTAGGGATTTTTTGTGGTTCCATTACATTTTTGGATTATTTGATCTAGTTCTGTGAAAAATGCTGTTGATATTTTTTTTTGCCTTTTTATTTATTTATTTATTTATTTATTTTAATTTTTATTGTTATGTTAATCCCCATACATTACATCATTAGTTTTAGATGTAGTGTTCCATGATTCATTGTTTGTGCATAACACCCAGTGCTCCAAGTAGAATGTGCCCTCCTCAATACCCATCACCAGGCTAACCCATCCTCCCACCCCTGTCCACTCTAGAACTCTCAGTTTGTTTTTCAGAGTCCGTCGTCTCTCATGGTTCGTCTCCCCCTCCGATTTCCCCCCCTTCGTTCTTCCCCTCCTGCTACATTCTTTTTTTTTTTTCTTAACATATATTGCATTATTTGTTTCAGAGGTGCAGATCTGAGATTCAACAGTCTTGCTGTTGATATTTTGATAGAAATCACATTAAATCTGTATATTGCTTTTGCTAATATGGACGTTTAACAATATTGGTTCTCCCAACCCATGAGCATGGAATATCTTTCCATTTGTGTCATCTTCAATTTCTTTCATCAATGTTTTATAGTTTTCAGAGTGCAAGTCTTTTGCCTCCTTGGTTAAGTTTATTTCTAGGTATTTTATTATTTTTGGTGCAATTGTAAATAGGATTTTTAAAAATTTCTCTTTCTGCTACTTCATTATTGGTGTATAGAAATGCAACAGATTTCTATATATTGATTTTGTAATGTGACCCTCCTGAACTCATTTATCAGTTCTAGTGGTTTTTTTGGTGGAGTCTTTAGGATCTCCTATATATAGTATCATGTCATCTGCAAATAGTGAAAATTTTACTTCTTCCTTACCAATTTGGATGCCTTCTATTTATGAAATTCCCTTTAAAGCCATAGCTTACAGTATTTCAGAGATAACATTTATCTCTCCCTCTGAAGAAAGAATTTATGTGTGATATCTATTTTAAAAGTCACTATATGTATATATTCTGTAGACACAAGTTATTTTGTCTGATCCATCTGTCCTCTATACAGAACTGCTCTTCTTTTCCCTCCAACCTGTTAGTACCTACAGAATTGTCATGTTCTTACTCTCCAGTAGCTCCTCATTTCAGTCAAAGTAAAAGCCCTAGCCTAACAAGGACTTGACAGTGTAACAGCTGATTAATCCTCCAAGAGCATCGGACTCAAACAGGAAAACCCAAATCTTACCTGAAATTTTGAGCTTAGGATCACAGAAGGTATGGTCAACCCCACTTCAGTGGTAGTCCCTAGAGAAATAAGGTTCAGAGGAATCAACTGTCTTATTTCTGAACCCACAGACAAAATTTGTTTTAGGTTAAAAACAAATAAAATAATAAAATAATAATAAAATGAAATAAAATAAAAGCTCGCCCAAACTCAAAGAAGGTAAAAGCCAGAGAGAGTCCTAGAAATGTTTTGAGTTTCTGCTTCCAATTGGTTTTAAATTCTACCTGCACCCTCCCAAACTTGTGTGTGTTGTTTAAGCCCTTTCTTATATTCTCTCAGTTAATAAATTGTTCTTTTTTCCTAAGGAATTTCAAGTTTGGTTTCTGTAACTTACAACCAGAGGAGTCTAAGGTACACTACATGTTTTGCCCTAATTCAGGATATTAAAATTAAGACAGAAATAGGAATTTATATATTCCCTACAGTATCTGTAAGATAGTTGTTCATAAAGAAATTCATTATAGTGTTATATTAATTGAAGACACTCCAATGACATATCCACACTGTTAAGGAAAAATGTTATGAGGTATAAATTAGTTAAGAAGCACAAGAACGTACTCTAGGGTAGAAAACCATTCTTTGAGAACTGCCTCTCTAGTTAGGCAGGTTACAGCTTTCCTGTTTTCTTGGACCTACTAGCTACGACTGGAACTCCTAATGAGAAGTCTTTTCTTCATGGGTCTTTTCTCCCCAGGTAATTATTCATATGCCTTTTGGAAGTCTTTGCCTGAAACAGTCTCATGTGTTGCTATCACCACCAATCCTAACTAAATGTAATAGAAATTTCTCCAATAAAACTGATGTTGATAAAAGACGCTTTCTTCCTGGAAGAGCAGACAATTCAGTCATCCCCGTATTTGGTGATAATAATGATGATCTGTTGACTGTGAGCAGCTGGGTGCTCTAAGCCTTTTAGTTTCTGACACAAATTTCAGGTAGGCCTCTCAGCCATCTGTCCCTCTAGGAAAGTAAACAACTCTCTAGAAAATCTTCTGAAATTTTCTTTAACTCATTCTAGAGTAGTGGTTTTTAAGCTTTAATGTGCAGATGAAGTGCTCTGCGACCTTGTAAAATGCACATCCTGCTTCAGAAGGTGTAAAACAGAGCTTGAAGTCCTGCCAGGTGATGTTGATGCTTTGATTAGCAAGTTCTAGAGAATTTCTTACTTACTAGCCCTGTTCAGAATGCCACAGAGCTTTCAGCATATCCCTCCCTTACAGGACAATAGCTCCCTGACATACATATATATATTTTTTAAATAATATCATATAGTGTCAAATTTAAAACCTTTTTTTCTGATCCTCCCCTTGTGGGAATTGAAACATAAATTGATGAATTCCTATGATGTATGCATGGTTCTTATACCACTAACAGTGTCCTTTGTGAAGATTATACATCAGATATTCAGTAGGATGAGCGAAGAAAGCCAAGTCCTTATGTTTAGCTGTAAGTGCATAGAAAAGTGTGCTTCCATTGTGCATTATCTTCTGGGTTTAACTTAGGTCTCACCGTGAACCTGGAAAATGGTAAATAATTGCAAAGAAACATTCCTAACTTGTGTGTTTTTGCACTTTTACATTTTATTTCTCCCAATCTGAAATTTTACATATAAGCCAATAAAAGTTCTTATTTTTTTCTACAGAGACAGTTAAGTCTTACACAAGCAAGGCCTCCAGAAATTCACTGGCCCAATGACTATAATGATAATGGCAGCATCTCTTGTAGGGCAAAATGTATCCTTTTCTGTTTGGAAGTGCTTTCCCCAGGCAACATTAACCAGAACATTAGATGCAGCCCCACTGTTAGTCATAGGCTCTGCCAGAAGTCTGTACACAGAAGGGGTAATCAAAGGACATGCTTTCTATTGATGTGGATGTGTTAGCACATAATGCCTTTGCCCCAGGGAATTGATAACAGGATGTACAATGTAGCTCTTCTAGGTCACTTTGAATCCAGCCCAAGTTGGTTGTGATTAACACTGCTAACATCAAAAGCTGTTCTAAGACTAATGTGAAATATAGAATGGTCTCAGTCTAGTTCACTTGCGACAAGTGCCTACACCATGAAAATCATCACCATCATTACAGGCTTTGTAGGCAGCACTGGGAGTCTGAATGGTTTTGAAACTGAATGCCAGAGTTCCCTAGAGATGAGCCCTGTGACAATAAGTCAGGTTCATGGGAGGCTTGTCATGAGGAAAACGGTTTCACTTCCTGGGTTGCATCTGCTCTCTAAATAATATGATTAGATCTCCAGGGCAATTTATGTGGTCCACTAAACTGGCCATAAAATATCATAAAATCATGACATATTATTAGTTCTCCTCCTTTACACGTATAAACATCTATTACGAGTAGACTCTGATCCCACCATTAACGGCATTAGGTCTTCGGAAGAACGAATGAAAGGGCTTGCCCTTGAAGTAGGCAGTGTAGTTTCAGCCAGAATCCTGATCTGTGAATAATCTCTGGACTTTAACTGATGGCTTTTACAAATAATCAGTCATGTTATGTTTTTCTACTAGAGCTATGTACTGATTTAATTAGAAATTGCAAAATACTTTTGATCATTTTCATCTATAATGTCAATTGTTCCCATGTGCAAGCAATCTAGTTTATACAATTCAGTAGATATAAACAAATTATGCAGTAATTTCTAAAGAATGCTTTATTAGCCATCCCTGAAGTTTAAAAATCTAGTTTAATAATCGCATACCTCAGTGGAAAGAGGAAAGATACCTTAGGCATCTCAGCAGAAATGTGAATTTTGAAGATAGATTTACCTGCATGCTCAAGTGAAAGGTACTGCTGTACCATCCATGCCCAAGGTACCATACCTTGGGCATGGATGGGGTGGAAAGAACAGCCATACACTTGTCGAGGCACCCTCAATTCCACACCAATCAATTAGAAGAATCAGATTATCATAGTCAAAGTGGTAGATTCTATCATTTGGCAATTTTACGATCCAACACCATGTTTTCTGTTGTCATAAGCATACTGATTTGAAGATAGGCAATAAAAATCTAGCATAAAAATGCCATGGGGCAAGCAACAATGGCAACAACAACACTACAAAACTTTCATGTCCACCCCCAATGAAGTAGAAACTAGTTTAAATATTTCCAAAAAGCCATTCTGTAGCTTTAAGCTTTTAAAAATTAGAGGCATGTGTTGTGCTTCTTCTTTGCCTTTTATCATTCTCATAAAGCCATTTTTACTCTAAAATATTTCAAACATACAGAAAATAATAAAATATATATCTATTTGCCAGCAAGATAAAACAGGTACTACCATTTGTGATATTTGCCTCAAATGAAAATAAATTTGCATGTATACGAAAGCCCACTTGCTTTCTTTTTCCTCTCCTCATCTTTCTTCACAGAGGGAATTGGTATAAAGCATTTATATGCAATCTTTTGAACTTTTATTCCATTTGTATATACTGATAAAACTATACCATCATGGTCTATATTTCAAGAATTTGCAACGATGATATCCTATGTTTTTAAGTATTTCTTTTTTCCCCTCAACATTTTATTTTTGAGATTCATTCGTGTTGATTCATGATGATGATGATGAATGTTCATTTTCACTGTGATGTAACATTCCATTGGATGAATAAAAGACATACATCACATTATACTAATGTGATCCTTCAGAAGAATAATTAGGTTTTGGGTTTTTTGTTTGTTTGTTTGCTTGTTTGTTTTAGTAAAGCAAGTAATGCTTCAATGAACACCACCAAATATGTAGACCTCAAACATATGGTGGGATTTTCTCTAGAATAGAGACCCGTAAGTGAAGCCACTGATTATAAGTTATGAGCATCTTCAAATTTACTAGGCATTACCATATTATTCCCCAGAGTGTTTGTATCAGTTAACACTACCAACAACAGCACTTTCTGTGTTGCTTCAAACCAACTCTTTGTATTATAAAACCAAAAAAAAAAAAAAAATTAAAATTTGATAATATGCTTATGAAAGTGCATCTCTTTGGTTTTAATTTCTTTCCCTGAAATATCAGTGAAGACTCTGAGCATCATTCCATACTTTCATTAGCCATTAAAGATGATTTTCCATATTCAAGTCTTTTTTGGTTATGTGTTTGGCTCTTTCATTTTTACTTGCAATAGTTTCTATATTTCAATATTGATTATTTTGAGTCAAATGCATTGGTAACTCTCTCGAGGTGAAGCTTTTCTAAAAGATGTAGCATCCAAAAAATTTTTAAGCAATTTCCATCTCTACTTATTGCCTGGAAGTGAGGGATAAAGGGTGTAGGGGACAAACTTTTAGTCATAATGAGCAAAGCTTTAAACTTCTGTTCATCCTTCTCATCCCCCGCCAAACCCCACTTATTAGAGCACAGTTGGTTGTCATGTCTTTTTCTCCCTGACCACCCTCCATCTTTCTCACCTTCATCAGTCTTACTCTTTCTAAACCTTCTGTATTTCCCACTCAAAACCAATTATTGATGGCTATTGTCTTCTCAACACAAGCCCACCTTTTACCTTCTCTTGCTCCAGAAACATGTGGCCCCTTCCAACATTAATGAGTCCTTTCCATTACCTACCCCACCCATTTGCTGGAGGCTGGAAGGCCCAGACACCTAGCTGGAAGCTGAGCAGGCAGGGAATGGAAGCAGCTGTGAATTCTCATGTTAATGGTTTTCCCTGTCATATTCTAATTACAAATTTTCTCATCCTTTCTCTAAATTTACTGTATCCAACTTTGTTTTACCTCTGCTTGGAATTGTTGTCCTCCTCCCTCTACCTTTATAAATTCTGCCTTATAATACTGCTAACGATAGTATCAATAATAACCAGTTAGGTTTTGGCTTTAACTATCACATGTATCCATTATAGCCAAATGCATTGTATGCATTCCAATTTATACCTCCTTTTATGTGCAAAATTTATAATATTCCTGTTTTATTGACAATATTCTTAATATTTGGCAAAAGGTAAACTTCTCCATCTGTCACTGCTTCATATGTGTCCTAGGAAACATTTCCATTTCTGGGAACCTTGTTGCTTTCCCTATGGAATTCACAATTTTCAATTCCACATGTAAATTATTAAACTACTGATTATTTAAAAAGATCATTTTAAATAATTTACCAAGTTAATAAATCCATATCATATGAAAGACTGGGGTACAGATTAATATCCAGCTTTACCTTTCTACCTAATTCTTTCTAAATTTATAAATGCATAAAGTTATCTATAGTAGACATATTCATTTATATTTTTTGTTAATATGGCAAAATACAGTTGAATAATTTTTAAAATATTTTCTCCACTTTAAGGAAGCAGTATGGTGGTATATATCATTTGTTTACTTGTTTCAAGTGAAAAAACACAATTTGACTCAATGTCCATCTGTGATGATTTTCAGGACCATATTATTTTTATAATTAGCAACCATTATAAGAATTTGTCTCAATTTTGGTACTACCTATTCAAAAGATATTGCTAATCAAATTAAGGACTAAACCAATTTTACAGACACATTCCTTTAAATGTATTAAGAAGAATTGTAAATTCTCACTATGATGATTCCCTGCTTAAAGCTTTGATGTCTACAGTCACCTGCTAAGTAAAGTTCAAGTTCCTTAACATGACATAGAATGCATGGCATTACTAACCTTCACCACCTTACCTTTCCTAATTTTCTACCATTCCCTTGCTCACAGTTTATTTAATAACAGAAATAAATGTGATGTAATTTCTCACACAAATACCATAATTTCTTGCCTTGCTAACTGATCATACTCTTACTTCTGTCTGGAATGACATGACTTCTTTTGTTTGCTGATCTCACCCATACATATCTGAAAGATTCAATTCACATATCAATTCACAACTCGAAGAAGCCTTCTGTGCCCAGGGATTGTAAAGCTGAAATAGGTTTCCAGGTTGGTTTTGTTACTGCTTATGCCAGATGTACATCTTTCTTAATATCTTCATTATTCTGGACACATATACATCTATTTTACTAATCAGACTCTAAGACCTTTAATTTTAGAGACCGAACTTAGTTATTTTCATATCCCAAGTACTTAGCGCAGTGTTTGGTGTATATGCTCAAAGTGGTTGGTACAGTGAGCTGAATTATTCTGTGACTACTTATATATGGTTGCTGTATAAAGCACTAGTAATTTTTTTTTCTTTTCTTTAAGGCAATCCACATAAAATTTCAACTAAGCAGAAATTTCATATACTTTACTAAAGGTCATAATGTATTCAAATATAATTGAAAGCAGGAAATTCTTTTAAAATATTCTATAAAGGGACCATTTTACTTTTTCAAATGAGCAGTTCTCCAATTTAACTGGAGTGAATGCATTTTTTTTAACATTAACTTCAGACCAGGTGTATGTACAAAACATTTACCCTGGGCAGCAAGTAGAAATTACTAGCATAAGTAAAACTTCATTCCCTATGTTTATTCCCTACTTCATAGAATATTATAAAAATTACAAGAATTGTGGTTTAAAACATAATACCGAGATGCTCTAAAAGTGTTAGTAATGTAAACTAAAATTGTAACTTAAGAAAATTGCTTCTTTCTATTGGAAAAATCCTTTAAAGCTCTGCGAACATGGGTAAAGGTTATTCAGTAGCATATAAAATACATCCTGTAAAGTACACATGTCAAGCTGATGTTTCTTCCCTAATAGGACTGCCTAGAATTCTTTCTGTTTCTCACTCTATAGTAACTTATCTATAGATTTTGGGGGGCCTATCTCCACACTTCTATTGCCTCTGAAGACTTACCAAAAGGAAAATCATTGGCCATTTTTAGGAGCATACAAATAAACACAGAATTAACTTTTTCTCCATACAAACATTAAAATGCATATGAAAGACATGACTAGGGCGCCTGGGTGGCTCAGTCGTTAAGCGTCTGCCTTTGGCTCAGGTCATGATCCCAGGGTCCTGGGATCGAGCCCCGCATTGGGCTCCCTGCTCAGCGGGAAGCCTGCTTCTCCCTCTCCCACTCCCCCTGCTTGTGTTCCTTCTCTCGCTTTGTCTCTCTCTGTCAAATAAATAAATAAAACCTTAAAAAAAAAAAAGAAAGATGACTATTTTATGTCACCTGTTTATTTTCTTCTTTAGTATCAATTTTATAGCTCCTCTTAAAATTTTTGATAAATAAGGCATTTTCCCCATTATATCAAGTTCTTGTGAAAGGTTATTATGTTTTAATATTAACCAATTCCTAATTTACAGAGCATTTTACAAGATAAAGTGCTTTATCTGTTCAGTGATGGATAGTATTTCCATTTTACACATGAGAAAACCAAAGATGAGTAGGGACATAAAGGTCACTGAAATTGTATCTCTTCTCAAAAACTCATTTGATTCTTTTTATGTAATTGGACAGCAGGTGAAGTTCAACAGCTACTAGTGAGTGATCAGTTCAGAAAAGCTAAACTTCTAATGGCTTATTGTAAAACACTTTTTTATTTAAAGTAAAGATATCGGGCACCTGGGTGGCTCAGTTGGTTAAGCGACTGCCTTTGGCTCAGGTCATGATCCTGGAGTCCCAGGATCGAATCCTGCATCAGGCTCCCTGCTTAGCAGGGAGTCTGCTTCTCCCTCTGACCCTCTCCCCTCTCACGCTCTCTTTCTCTCAAATAAATAAATAAAATCTTTTAAAAAATAATAAAATAAAGATATCTATTTATTTAAACAATGTACATGATATGAAAGAAAAATACTCAGCTATGTTTCAAGAGAGTAAGGTAAATAAGTATCACATTAGGCTATACTGTGAAATAATATATACCTGTATTTTATATTGAAATGGTGTAGAAGGCAATGATGTTCCTGGATTCTGGACAAATTATGATATATAGGATATTAGTGACATGAAAGCTTTAGAGATTTTATTGGTTCATATATGTGTGTCCATTAGAGATTTTATTGGTTCATATATGTGTGTCCAAAGCACTCTATAAAATGGCATTTATTACAAGGCATCATATGGCAAAGACGAGAATCTTTTTTTTTTTTGAGAAATATAGATATGTGCAAATATTTATAAGTCAATGTTTTTCTCTAATAGAAATTTTTAAGAATTAAATCCTGAGAAATCTCATGTAGACCTTACCAGAATACATATCCCCTAGTATATTTAAAGTTTTTATTGGAATATCAAATGTATCAGTATTGAGAAAGCTTAATCCCCATATAATAACTTATAAAAATTTTAATTCAGGTATAACCCTAACTGTCCTTATTATTATTATTTTCTTTGTACTTTGTAAACAACTTATTCACCTCATTCACATTGGTTTTTTGAACAACTAGTGTAAGTATCCCATAGTTGAACCAATTGATGTGTAACTATGTGTTATTAGCTTGGTAAAAAACTACAAAGCTCTGGTAAAGCAGTTGACTTAATCACCATGTTTAGCTCTAGTTCCCATAACCTATATTATACTTTATTTTCAATAGAAAAGTATAGGCAATAATTACTTCAACCATAATTTTTTATACCCACAATGTTCATAAACCAGGAGCTCATAAATGGATCAAAGTTTCATGGAACTTGATGCTTAATAAATTTGGGGGCTCCCTTTAAGAAGAAAGATTAAATATTTTAATCCAAATTAGGTATGGAGATCTTCAAAGGAGCCAAAACAAATGAGGGGCCCTGAAGCTTAAGCTTCATTAAATTTCTTGGTAAATCTCTCTCTACCCAAATACTAAGGAAAGGAAGTAAATACTTTATTCTTAAACATTTGATACATTTCGGGGGCTTATTGTTAAGGACTGTGAAGGGTTGAGTTTCACCCTACTTGAAAGCTAAGAAGTTAATTTTCCACAGTTCCATGGATATTGGCAAGAGCCATGAAATTCCTGGGTCAGAGACAAAAGAATATATTGCTTGCAGTAAAGCAAGAGGCACAAGCTTTGTGTGTGCATCAGTACCCCTGCCACCCTCCCACACCTACCAGGTTCTGTGGAGGTGACACTAAGGGGCCCAGGTAAATGCTGCACATTCAACAGATTTGCATTATAGCTGGAGAATCTCAAGTAGTAATCATGGCTCCTCTTTGCCCTGTGGGGAGACATCTTTAGTAGACTATAAGCAAACCTGCCTTTTGCTCTGGAATGAGACACATTATCTTCAAGATTATCCCCTAGAGAAACATCCTTGAAAAGATAATCTAAAATGATAAGGTAGTTTTTACCTCTACTTATGGGTAATACTCTACTTATGGAAATAAGAGAGACTAACATAGACTAATCTCCAAAAACTATTGCTGAACAAATCAAATTATTTCATGAGTCAATTTAAGTTTGCTTCAAGTTGATTATGTAAATTACTTGTAAACTCTTTTAGAGAAAGTTTTCAAAAAAGGCATATAGAACACAGGATTGCAAAATGGCTTGCCATAAAAAGCAACACCCATGCCTCTACCACTCCCACTCCCCAGAAATAAATACTTTCAACCATTTGGCTTTTAGTTTTTTGGTTGGTTATCTTCAATGATGTAAATATTTAATAGCTAATCCTCCAGGTTTAGTTCTAATAGGAGTATTGGTTGATATTTCCATTTACATAAATGAGTGAAATGAAAGTGAAACAATGAGGGGCACCTGGATAGCTCAGTCAATTGAGCAACTGGCTCTGGATTTTGGCTCAGGTCATGAACTCAGGGTTCTGAGATGGAGCCCCCCACTGGACTCCATGCTCAGCATGGAGTCGAGATTTGCCCTCTCCCTCTGATCCTCTCCCACTCTCATACATGCTTATGCTTTCTAAATTAATTAATTAAATCTTTAAAAAGAATAGAAATTGGGGTGCCTGGGTGGTTCAGTCGGCTAAGTGTCTGCCTTCAGCTCAGGTCGTGATCTCAGGGTACTGGAATTGAGCCCCCTCCCCCCATGTTGGTTTCTCTACTCATCAGGGAGTCTGCTTGTCCCTCTGTGAACCCCCTCTCTGCCCCCTCCCCATTTGTGTGCTCTCTCTCTCAAGTAAATACAAATAAAAATCTTTAAAAAAAAAGTGAAACAATGAGATGGATGTCTGAATTTTATTGTTCATTAATAATGTAAGTGATTTTTTTTTGCTAAAATGGATACCATTTTGAACACTGGAAGAATATTTTCTCTGTTATTTGTGCTAGTTGAAATTTAATGGCTATACCAACAACAAACTTTTAAGCTTAATCTACATCATTAATATTTTCTCATTTATTAAGTCTAGAAAATCAATAAAACAATAAATCAAGCTTTTATATATAGCACTAGCTGATTTCTGTGGTGTAAATATTCTTAGCATGGCAGATTTCAAGATACCAACATGATTTCACTGAACAGAGTTGTGAGGGTATGTGCAGTAACATGCTGTTGTATAGTATTCTGCCTATAGACACTATATGTGAATAATGTCAAGAGCATAAATGAAAGTTCAGTGCAGTAAAATAATTTGGAAATGACAGGTTTTGAGTTTTAATACCTTTGTTTATAATGATTTTCTATATTTATAGCTTTATATAGTTTTGTTTTTAATAATGCCTATGTTTAACAACCATCCACAAAATCCCTGAAAATTTAACTATTGGCTTCTTGCAAATTGGTATAAACTGGGTTCATCATACCACCTGTTAACTTCCATATCTCTAACCAATGTGATAATCACTACTTTTTGATTGATTAATTTAGCCATTATCTACTGATTCCCATGATAATAGCTGAGGATTTAGCTTATTTATGTTATTTCCTCTCTGCCTTTGGTAGCCAGTTTCCAATATGGTCCAAAAAGAGACTTTCTGCCTGCTATTCAGCTCTCTGTGTAAGCCCTCCCCCGGTGAATAAGGCTGATTTGTATAATAGGATTTTGAGAAAATGATGGTGTGTGACTTTCAAAATCAAGTAAAAAAAAAAGCCATTGTAGCTTCTTTTTTTTTTTTAATTTTATTATGTTATGTTAATCCCCATACATTACATCATTAGTATTTAATGTAGTGTTCCATGATTCATTGTTTGCATATAACACCCAGTGCTCCATTCAGTACATGCCCCCTTTAACACCCATCACCAGGCTAACCCATCCCCCCCACCCCCCTCCCCTCTAGAACCCTCAGTTTGTTTCTCAGAGTCCATAGTCTCTCATGGTTTGTCTCCCCCTCTGATTCCCCCTGCTTCATTTTTCCCTTCCTGCTATCTTCTTCTTTTTTTTTTTTTAACATATAATGTATTATTTTTTTCAGAAGTACAGGTCTGTGATTGAACAGTCTTACACAATTCACAGCGCTCACCATAGCACATACCCTCCCCAATGTCTATCACCCAGCCACCCCATCCCTCCCACCCCCACCACTCCAGCAACCCTCAGTTTGTTTCCTGAGATTAAGAATTCCTCATATCAGTGAGATCATATGATACATGTCTATCTCTGATTGACTTATTTCGCTCAGCATAATACCCTCCAGTTCCATCCACGTCATTGCAAATGGCAAGATTTCATTCCTTTTGATGGCTGCATAATATTCCATTATATATATACCACATCTTCTTTATCCATTCATCTGTTGATGGACATCTTGGCTCTTTCCATAGTTTGGCTATTGTGGACATTGCTGCTATAAACATCGGGGTGCACGTACCCCTTTGGATCACTACATTTATATCTTTGGGGTAAATACCCAGTAGTGCAATTGCTGGGTCATAGGGTAGCTCTATTTTCAACTCATACTATTTGAGGAAACTCCATACTGTTTTCCAGAGTGCCTGCACCAGCTTGCATTCCCACCAACAGTGTAGGAGAGTTCCCCTTTCTCCACATCCCTGCCAACATCTGTCGTTTACTGACTTGTTAATTTTAGCCATTCTGACTGGTGTGAGGTGGTATCTCATGGAGGTTTTGATTTGGATTTCCCTGATGCTGAGTGATGTTGAGCACTTTTTCATGTGTCTGTTGGCCATTTGGATGTCTTCTTTGGAAAAATGTCTGTTCATGTCTTCTGCCCATTTCTTGATTGGACCATTTGTTCTTTGGGTGTTGAGTTTGATAAGTTCTTTATAGGGTTTTGGATACTAGCCCTTTATCTGATATGTCATTGGCAAATATCTTCTCCCACATTCTGTCAGTTGTCTTTTGGTTTTGTTGACTGTTTCTTTTGCTGTGCAAAAGCTTTTTATCTTGATGAAGTCCCAATAATTCATTTTTGCCCTTGCTTCCCTTGCCTTTGGCAATGTGTCTAGGAAGAAGTTGCTGTGGCTGAGGTCAAAGAGGTTGCTGCCTGTGTTCTCCTTTAGGATTTTGATTTCACATTTAGGTCTTTCAACCATTTTGAGTCTATTTTTGTGTGTGGTGTAAGGGAATGGTCCAGTTTCATTCTTCTGCATGTGGCTGTCCAATTTTCCCAATGCCATTTGTTGAAGAGACTGTCTTTTTTCCATTGGACATTCTTTCCTGCTTTGTCAACTAATTTTCGACAAAGCCATTGTAGCTTCTGACTTGCTTTCTTGCATCACTTTTTCTGGGAAAATCTAGCCTCTATGTTCTGACAATACTCAAGCAGCCCTATAGGGAGAGAGATCCATGTGGTGAAGAACTGAGAACTTCTGCCAATAAGGCAGCAAGAACTTCCAGCCATATAAAGAACCTGTTTTTCAAGCAGATCCTCCAGTAGCTGACATACATTTCAATGACTGTAGCCACAGCCTAAGAGACACCAGAGTCAGAACTACCAAGATAAACTCCTCCTAAATTTCTGACCCACAAAAATTATTGGATGATAAATGCTTATTGTTGTTTCAAGCCACTAAGTTTTGGGGTAATTTGTTTCTCAGTAATAGATAACTAACATATCCCATTCCCATTTCCTTCCAGCTCAGTTATATCATTATTCCCACTTCCTCCACTGGTTGTTCCTTTATTTATTCAATAAATATATACATTTTGCTCACTTACTATGTGCCAGACAATAATCTAAGTGTGAGAAACAGAACAATGACAAAGTACTGACCTCACAAAGCTCCAGTAGGAGTGGGAGGCTATAAATAAATAAACATACACTGTAATATTTGGTGTTTATAAACACTATGAGAAAAAACAAAGCATCATTAAGCGATAGAGATGAAAATGTCAAAGGTCTCTTGAGAAGCAAACATTTGGACAGAAACCTGAATGTGCTGTGGGAGAGAAAAAGCCCCTTGCAGTAAGTAGAGTAAGACATTTCCAGGCAGAGAGAACAGCAAGTGGGAAAGCGTGAGGGAGGATTGTACTTGTCATATTGAAAGAACCACAGGGTTCCTTTGGTCATCTCTGCACCTTTAAGAAGCCTATTTTTAAGTCCAGATTTTGTTCACACCCCATTTTTTAAAAGACTTTGGTTTCACTTTGTGTGAATGGAGATTCTAAAGCTCCAAACTTTCTCTTCACTCTGCCTTCCAAGTTCCATGACCCAGCCTCTGACAGTTGTACTTCTACTTTTTTTTTTTCACTTTGTATTTTCACAGTTGATATTTGCATTCTTCTGTAATCATAGTTAGTTTATGATTTGTCTCAGGGGTTGATTCTTTCTTTTTTTTTTTTAAGAATTTATTTATTTATTTGACAGAGAGAGAGAGACAAGCAGGGGGAGCTGCAGGCAGAGGGAGAAGAAGCAGGCTCCCGCTGAGCAGGGAGCCGGATGTGGGGCTGGATCCCAGGACACTGGGATCATGACCTGAGCCTAAGGCAGATGCTTAACTGCCTGAGCCACCCAGGCGCCCCATGTCCATGGGTTGATTCTAATGTAGAACATGGATAAATCATGTCTGTATAATGATTATACAAATGTGGTTTAAGGTAGTTAGTGCTCTGTGATTAAATGTCCTCCTTATCAGGTTGTGTTGCCATGCCTCTAGACAACCATTGGCAGTATTTTTAGAGCTATCTTTGAACAAATATCCCTCTTTTCACATTCCACCTACAGACACTAGTATATTCCAAAATCATGTGTTGATTTTGTTGATTTCTCTTATTTCTTGTATAAATTTCTCCTGCAGGTCTCTACTCAGGATCATTTTTGTAGCCCAATCCCATTTTTGTGGTGGAGAGGGGCTAGCACTCTCCTAGGCTAGAGACATTGTTTCTTCATCCCAGATTTCCTGCTTTTTTTTTGTCAGAGAAGATCTCCATATTACTTCCTTAGAAAGGACGTATTGGAGGAAAACTTTTCAATTTCTAAATATTTTAAAATGTCTTTACTCATACTTGATTGATAGCTGAGCTAGGCATAGATTTCTAAGGTAATAGTCATTTTTCCCACTTACTCTGAAGACATTCCTTCATGTCATTAGCATTTATTGTTGCTGACAAGAACTCTAGTGCCCATTTCTTATTTCTGTGTCAGTGGCTGTTAGGGGTTGAATTATGGCCCACCTAAAAAGGATATGTGGAAGTCCTAACCCCCTGAGTACATCAGAATGTGACTTTAGGGCGCCTGGGTGGCTCAGTTGGTTAAGCAACTGCCTTCGGTTCAGGTCATGATCCTGGAGTCCCAGGATCGAGTCCCGCATCGGGCTCCCTGCTCAGCGAGGAGCCTGCTTCTCCCTCTGACCCTCCCCCCTCTCATGTACTCTCTCATTCTCGCTCTCTCAAATGAATAAATAAATCTTTAAAAAAAAAAAAAAAAAAAAAAGAATGTGACTTTATTTAGAAATAAGATCATCGCAGATGTAATTGGTTACATGAGGATAAGGGCGTACTGGAAATGGTGGGTCTCTAATCCAATATGACTGGTGTCCTTCTAAGAAGTCAGGAAGGTGAAGACAGAGGCATAGGGAGAATGTCACATGATGACAAAGGCAGACTAGGGAGCTGCCAGTCAGGGTATGAAAGACACTGCCAGCCAACCACCAGAAGCCAGGAAGAGATAAAAAAGGGATTCTCTTCTAGGTTTCAGAGGGAGCATGGGCAGGCCAGAACCTTGATTTCAGACTTCTAGCCTCCAGGACTGTGAGCAAATAAATTTCTGTTGTTTTAATAATTTGTCTAATTGTAATTTTCCCTTTTATTTTATTTTTTTTTTTTGCTTAAATTTCTTGGGCCTTGTGCTTTGTAATTGAAAGTTTCTATCACACAGAAACACTTCAAATTTAGGAAATTCTCTGACACAGTTGATAACTTCAACCCATTATTTCCTCCCTTTTTTCCTTCCTTCCTTTCTTTCCTTCTTTTTTTTTTTTTTTTGATTTCCCATTAGAAAACTTTTGGAACTCCTATGTTGGCCCACTCCATCTCTTTTCAATCTCTTTTTTCTTTGTTTATTTTATTTTCTGAGAGTTCTTTTTAGTCTTTCCAGTCTATTATTTAATATATATAAAATAATACATAATATATAGAATTCATTTTAAATCTCACTGGTTCCTGTTGTTTGATTTTTTAAATTTTCAGATATTAATTTTAACTTTTTTATTAGTAAACCACATATTTTTCAATCTCTCTGCATCACTAATTAGAGGGGTTTTGTTGTCTTTGTGATTGTTCTTTGTTCATTTTATTTTTTTTTTATTTTTTTTTTTTATTTGAGAGAGAGAGAATGAAAGACAGAGAGCATGAGAGGGAGGAAGGTCAGAGGGAGAAGCAGACTCCCCGCCGAGCAGGGAGCCCGATGCGAGACTCGATCCCGGGACTCCAGGATCATGACCTGAGCCGAAGGCAGTCGCTTAACCAACTGAGCCACCCAGGCGCCCCTGTTCTTTGTTCATTTTAAATTTTATTTTATTTAAATCCCAGGATAGTAATATACTGTGTTATATTAGTATAACATACTATGTTATATTAGTTTCAGGTATACAATACAATGAATCGATTGGTTGTTTTAAGTACATTCTGGTCTCAGAATTACTTTTTAGTTTTTTTTAAGAGTCTTTTTTTTAAATTTTAAGTTGTTTTCCTCGAGTATCTGATAATGCTAGGAGTATTTAAGTATTAAAGAGTGCTATATTACATACTGTTCTCTAGTATGTCTATGGGGCTAATTGTCTGGTGGGTAGGTGAGAGAGCCACAATTAAACTGGCGTCACCCAGTCTTGACGGTGGAAGAGTATAAGAGCCGTAACACTCATACACGGAGCTCTCAGAGGGATTTCTCTTTAGAGAAAAACCTGAAGTTTAATACCTGGGAGCAACATGGGGAAAGAGGTGGAAATGTTTACTGTGCCCATATAGATTTTCATTCAATATTCTAGTTTTTAGTCCCATCTCTAACTCATTCCTTTCTTTGTGCCCACCTTTTCCAAGAAGATCCAAACCTCTCCCTTGGATTTTCAGAGCAGATTGTGGGTCTATACAATTTATCTCTTTTTTCATGTGTTAGCAATACTTTAATAGAGTCTCAGCGGGAAAAGGAGATAAACAGCAGTTTAAAATCTTGAACCAGAAATCTATAAACCGTTTTTTTAAAAAGTACTCTTCAATTCAGTTCATTTAAAAGATAAAAGGCGGTATCCAGAAAGGCAAAATTTACATAACTTAATTCCAATAAAGAAGATTAAAAGGGTCCACAAAATTCAGTGGATATTGCACACAGCCACACATTTAAAAGTATTTCTTCAAGTCTGTTCATACTCAGAATTGTTTGCTATTTAAACAACTGTCATCAATAGCCTCGTAGTTCCAGTAGTAATGGTTTCCGTGTGTACATTTTCTTGCACCAGATTTCATCCTGAAACTTAACATGACGTGGTGTAAAGTGCACTAGACCAATAGCCTTAAGACTAGGGACTAGTCTTAGATTGGCCAGTAGCTGTGGGAAGATGGGCACAGTGTTTCAGCTTTCAGAATCACGTTCTTCCATCATGAAGCGAGAGGTTAGACTGAGTGAACTCTATGTTCCCTTCAAGCTCTGTGATTCTGTGGTTGAAATAGAAATATATTTTTACAGAATTTTCAAATGCAATTATTCTTGCCGCTGAATAGAGTCAATGATTTTATCAGAATCTCCTCACTTCTCTCTTGCTACACTTCTGTTATGTCCCAGCCACTGACACTTCCTGTCTCCATAGCAGCGGAAGAGAACTTCTTGAACTGCAAATCAAATTGTATCACTCCGCTGCCGAAAAATTTTCACTCATACTTAGAATAAAGTCCAAGTCTTTACCAAAGCCCGTTAAATCCATGATCTAGACCCGGCCTAATTTTCTATTCTTATCTCAGTCATTTTGCACTTAGTCAAGTTTGCTGAAAACATAGTGGTCATCTTTTCTTTCCTCAAATATGCCAAATTCTTTCCTGGTTCTGCTGTTCTTTCTGCTAAGACTGCTGTCTCTTCCTCATTTCCCAGGGCTATCTCCTCCAGGACTCAGCTTGAAAGCCATTTTCTCATAAAAGACTTCTCCTTCTTATCATTTCCTCTCCCCCTGCATTGTTCCTTGATCACACTCTTCACAATTCGTAATGATTTATTTGTGTGGTGAGGGCAGGAAACAAGTTTCTCACGTTGACCACTAATTCCCTTGTGCTTAGTGTCCTGTCTAGACTACAAAAGGTGCTTGATAAATATTTGATGAAAGAGGAATGGACACTAAAATAAATGGTTTTAATGTAAAATGTGCTATTGGAATGAATTTTATTTTAGAAAAGTGTTAACTGGTTAAACAGAGTAAAATCAGCCATGGTGCAAAGAAATAAAGAAAAACATGTTACAAATTGTGTTTCTTTCTTAACTTGTATATTTTTATAGTTAAACTGCCTCAAGTCAAGCTTGCTTGTGTTCAGATTTTCCAAGCTGACCTTGCTTGGAATTGGAAGCATTTTTAGAATAATTTATGTATCAAGAAAAGAGTACAATGCTCTAGTGATACAAAGCCCCTTAGGGCAGAGTATCAGGTAAAATATTCATGAAGCTTAAGTGCAAGAGACATCAGATTTTCTGTGGTATTTTAACGCTATATTTCTGTACAAGGGAGTTGTAAAATGAAGAATATGAGAGAAAAATATTTAGGACAATAAAGAGCCCCTACAAAGTGAATTCTTGCCTCTCTAGTTTTGCAACTATTGCCCTCCCAAATGTGTGTGTGAGTGTGTGTGTGTGTATGTGTTCCCCTACTCATTAATATTAGAAGTTTCCTTATAATCATTATAAAAATTAGTGTTAAGAATCAATAGATCCTCTTCATACCTTTTCAAGGGGGTCAAAGTAAAAAAGAAAAATAATTAGAAGAGAGAGAGAAGACATGTACTAATTAATAAAATCCAAAAATTTGGGGACCACACCTTGACATATCAAGTGATAGATTTGCCAGATAGCATCTTATAAGCCTTGACCACACACTCTTGTGTTTGCTAAACACCTGAGATTAAATTTTGCTAATGTGATATTCATCTTGAGGTATCTGTTGTTGTTGAAACTACTGCCTTCTATATGGAAAGAGACTCCTTTAAGGCAGGAGATCTGTAGATGTGGGTTTTTTGAGTCCTCCTCTTTCCTCCTCACCCCAAACATTTCACTAAGCAAGATTTGGATATTCTGTGAAACCTGTGCCTTTTAAATGTATTTCTAAAGTATTTTGAAGATGCTTTTATTTCAGGCATCGATCGGATGTTGATGTCAACAAAATTTAAAAGTAGGTCATTAAATACCCACTGTGGTGGAATGTTGGAAGCAAATGGCAGTTGTCAAGAGGTTATAATTTTCATGAGTTTAATTAAAAATTACTGAAATCTTTCCTGGGGAAAGGGACTCAAAAGGGACTCAAGAGGGACTTCAAAGGGGACTCAATTTTTAATTCATAACAACATAGAGAGACATATCTTAAAAAAAAAAGTGTTAGCCTCTGGTTTTCATTCATGTTTGACCACTTGAAATTTAGATGTGTTTACTTCATTTATTTTATATGAAAAAGAAAAGATGGAACATAATGACTTACTAATTGTATCAGGTTTTGTAAGGAATTTGGAGTTCCTCTGAATGAAAGATAGCCTTTCTTTGCTCAGCTTCTCATCCACATTCAACCGTATGTTTTATAAGACACTCATTTTCTGAGATGTTCCAGGAAGATATATGATGAAAAACATATTGGGAAAGATTTAAGATGCAATCATCTTTCGGAGTCCTTCAAGTTGAAAACAGTCACTAAAAGTTAAATGGCTAATAATATAATAAGAAAACTTTCCATGTAAATTTGCTGACTGATGTATCTTTATCTGTCTCATGTCATTGATTGCTTTATTCTAATTCTTCATCTAAATGGTAAAAATAATAAAATGTTTGGTAGGTTTCTGAAATACAATATTATATTAAACACACAAAGCTCTCCCTTGTTTTAAAGCCTCTGCACAGTATGCTACCCCCCCTTCCAACCTGTGGAACTGTAGAAAGTGAAGCCACAGACAAGGCGGGGGTGGGGGGGGCTCCTGTGATTAAA
Organism: Neomonachus schauinslandi; assembly: GCF_002201575.2. Lineage (NCBI taxonomy): Eukaryota > Metazoa > Chordata > Mammalia > Carnivora > Phocidae > Neomonachus > Neomonachus schauinslandi. The sequence continues at coordinate 127,358,160 of NC_058404.1, read as the reverse complement.
CTTGCCTAAGTGAATCTCAGCTCAACAGATTTTTAGCATAATGTCAATGTCAGAGAGATGTGAATAGACTGGATAAGCCTTAGATAAATGTGAGAATATTACAAACCTGTCAAACCTCTTCCCTGTTCTGTTTAAGAATTCACAAGAAGGAGTCACTGGGTTTTGATAAAGAACACCTCCCTGGTGAGCTTACGGAGTTGACATCGTTGGTGTGCTCGCCTACCTGTTTGCCTAAGCTGGCATCTAGGGGGCTCCTCTTCTTGATTACCGGTGACCTGGTGGCAAGTCTTTCCCTCCATCACCACCACTACTTCTGAGCCGTCTGTGGAGTTTGACCTTGAACGCCTTCACTAGTTTCTGTGTCGTTTTTGCGCCAGCTTTCTGCTGGCTTTCTCCTTGCTTTCACCCCACCTCAATCCACCTTGGTTTATGGCCTCAGGAGTAGAATCTGACTTTCACACTACAATGTGAAGCTTGATTAATTTAGGTCCTCTTAGAATATGTCCCAAGTTTTTATTGTTGTTGTTGTTTTGTTTTTTTAAATAATCACTTTGTAGTACTTAAATATTTAAAACATTTTTTACTGGTTTTTCTTGGTAGTCTACAGTAAGCCATCAGGGTTAATATTTTGCTAGTTTCTTTCCCTACACATTTATTTCATAAGGACATTGAAACATGATTTTATGACAGTTAAAAAAGGCCCACGTTACTATTTGTGTGAATGAAATGTAGTTATCGTACGCCAAAAAAACTACAGTAACAAATGATAGGTTACTACATTATGTTTTGTTAGATTTTCAGAAAAAGCAAGGCCATTGTACCCCCCATTTGTGGTGTTTACGAAGCAAGAGATTCCTTTTATAGCCAGTTTTCATCATGGTGCTAGGCATTTACCTTGAGCACTATACTAAGAGTAATAATAATTATTATAATAACAAGTATTTCTATTGATCTCATTATATGCCAGGTATTCATATAAGCACTTCCCTTATATGTATTGATTTATTACTAATTAACAACCCTGTATTACTCTCATTTTACATACGAGGAAACAGTTATTGCTAATTAGCAACCCTGTATTACTCTTATTTTACATATGAGGAAACAGTTATTACTAATTAACAACCCTGTATTATTCTCATTTTACATATGAGCAAACAGGTATGATAGGTTTTATGACTTGCCCAAGGTCACTAAGTCAGTAAAAGGGGCTGGATTCTGTCCCAGGCAGTCTGGCTCCAGAGCCTGCCACTTAATCACCACCCTATACTGCTTCCTTGTTTAAAAATAAAGGTTGATTTCTACTTTGGACAGTATTTAAAATTTATGATTTGAAGGCTTTTCCTAGTTTTTGTGTGTCTAAAGTGTAGGTCAACCACAATCTTGGGGAGCAGAGTTGTTGGAGCTTTAATATGCCATGATAATCGGAGTCTCTGTAGAGTTGAGAAATGTTTAAATCTATACCAGAAAATTGTATGCTTAGTTTGACTAAAATTTCTGTGAAAGCAGAAGGACTTGCTAAGAAAGCATCTTCAAGTGCTAGCATTTTGGTTTGTATTTATGCATGAAATTTTCTCCTCATGTATCTGCTACATTGTTTATCTTTTTCAAGTAGGACTATTCTAAACATTATTTGATATAATACAGTGTTAAAATATTTTGACAAGAAAATAATTACCAGGTACACATAGGTAATAAAAAATAATATCTGGTTAAATCCATTCTATACCCTAAATGTTCAACAGAATAGATAGCAACACGTGTTTGAACCAGAACCGAAAGTGAAATATGTATCTATTTGTAAAACGAGCTTCTTAAATTTGGATTCAAATTTGTAGGTCATGATTACATATTAGAAGCACAATAAAGGGCAAATAAAGAGAATAATTTATAGTTAGTGTCATTACAGTTAATGAAAATGGCTAAAGCAAAGTGTTTAAATCATAACTAATGCCGCTGGACTCATGACCCCCACCTATGCTTTGGAAAGCGGATAAACACCATCTCCTGGACTGGCCTTCCCAAATTATTCTGCTAAAGATGAGGCCCCTGACCATGTTGCAGTATCTCTAAGTTTCTGGGACATTGGTTCTCATGGACAGCTCCCACAGAGGCGCCAAAGCAATGGTCATTCTACTGAGCCTCTGCTCAGAATTTTTTGGGTATTTACCGGTATGGATAAAGACCAGCTACATCTGGGGCGGGCGGGGGGTGGGTAAAAATCCAAGAAAACATAAAAAGATGGTTGGTTTTATAAAGCAGTAAATTTAATCTTTTATTCCTTATATATGCTCAGACACACACACACACAAATTGTGAAGGACGGACCCTACATGGAAAGCTACACAGAATGAACAATAATGGTTAACTGTCAGACTCAGGCAAGGGCCTGCCCTCTGAGTGAATGATTATGTATGCATGTATGTATATGTGTATGTATGTATGTATGTATTATACTCTGTTTTATTGCTGCTGAAACTCTCTTTAAAAGCAAATTTCACTCACACTTTTACTTGACAGATGCAGTCAGTATGACAGAAGAGGAATAATTGTCAGAGCCCAATAAGAATAGTAATGCTTCTTTATATATATAGGTACAGTTTCACACATGCACTTCATTATCATGTGAAAATTATAGGAGGATGTCACAAATTATATGTAAAAAATGTGCATGTATATCATCATTTTCACATGAAAATGAAATACATCCTATCTCCAACACAGTACCCTTGAAAGTCTAATGCATTATTACAGTTTCTTGTCTACTCCATTACTTGTAGCTGTCCATAAAATGGGCTCTCCAAGCCTATTTTCAACTGAATAATCTTGAGGGAACAGAAAACTGCATTTTTTTTCTTTTTCATAAGTGCTAATGCTTGGATGAATAAATGACTACTCATTTTGCCATATTTCTTAATATTTTCTATATTTTTTGTCTCCATTTATAAAAATTATATGGATAATATTCTCAAATAAAGAGAGCATGCTGAAAAAAAATGTACAAAACTTACCTCCTTCTATCCCCATAGAATTTAGCAGAATCTTGCACATACCAGAAAAACAGAATGTTAAAGATTGAGGAGTCATAAATTATATCCTAATTGTACTCCATTTACACAGAAGAAAAATGAAATTCCTGGATAGTGTATAGTTTGCCAAGAGCCACTGAATGTGAACAGACTAGAATGAGCATCCAACTTTCTGTGTTGCAGACCAGAGTTATTTCAAATGCAGTGCTTTGCTTGAAAACATAAAACAAATGAACTAAAAATCTTAATGCAACAAGTACAAAAAGGTCTTTCCTATGGCTTAAACACAGCTAAGTAAACTAATGTTGTACCTTGACTATAATGGAATAAATAAATGTAAGAAATTAATAGGAACAGGAGAGGGAGTATTAAAATGATTTATAGTCCTTTAAAAAAAATGACAAAGATGAATTGAAATGGGCATCTTTATAATCTGATGTGTGTTGACTTGAGAAAGACCAGGTATTGGTGGCACATTACACACACGCTGTGCTCAAAACATTTTATATCTTCTGCTGAGCCAGGTAGATCAATTCCTTTTATAGGAAAATCAAGGTGATTTTAGGAAATTACTAAAGACTGGCATATATAGCATACTGAGACATCAGCAGAAATTTAAGTTTTCTAGGAAAAGTCTGTTATTGTCCTGTAAAAACACCCAACAGACTACCCACAGCCTGCAAGATAAAGGACAAACTTCCTAGCATTGTGTCTGTGGCCTTCCTTAACTGTTCCCAACAACATGTCCAACCACCCCTCTCCCTAATCACCTCAATAAAACCCAAGCTTTCATGGTCCCAAAGAACTTTCTGTTTCCAGAAGCTACCATTACACATGGTATTTTTTCCAGTGACTTTCTTGCAATGTCCTTCCAGGGACATTGTCAAGGACCATTAGGGAAGATGAGAAAGAGAATATAAAATACTGGTAGCTTCCCAGAGTGAAAAGTCAGTAAACTATAGTAAGGGGATAAGAAACAGATTTGGATTAAAGCTTCATAAATTATTTTGTAGAGTAATCAGCAAACAGTTTAAGTGGCAAATAATATAAGGTAGGTAGTTATTAAAAAATGGACTGGAACATGTATAGTCTAGTTGCATTCACATACTTTATATTTTAATTTTCATAATAGTTCTATAATGTAGGGGCTAATACACACATTTTTTGAAGACCAGGGAGTTCAGTATAAAGTCTTATACCTCGTAATTGACAGAACCAGAAATCAAATCCTAGTCTCTATTGAAATAATTGTAACCATAATAATCTATTAATATTCATCACCTTTTAAAACTGTTGGAAATGCAGTTATGTTTATACATATAAGTACTTCACTCCTCAGTGATGTAGTTATTTGGCTGTGGTGGAGTTTGCTGGGAAATCCAGCTCTCTACCAAATAGGGACTCACAGAGTGACAGCATACACTATTGTCACAAAACCCCAGCATCCGGGGGCACCTTGGTGGCTCAGTCGGTGATCGAACCCTGGTCTGGGCTCCCTTTTCAGCGGGAAGTCTGCTTCTCCCTCTCTCTGTGCCCCTTTCCACCCATGGTGCTGTCTCTCTCTCTCTCTCTCTCTCTCTCTCTCAAATAAATAAATAAATAAATAAATACAATCTTAAAACAAAAACAAAACAAAACCCCAGCATCTGATCCACATCTTTGCAGATTCTATGACTGAAACTTATAAAACGAAGTGGATCAGCCTTTTGAGACTGATTGAGGCTATTGACATGCACAGAAGTTGATATGTACAATAAAATTCTGAATTATTCATTTATACTTGGAAATGTAACTATCAAACCAACCAGAAATTTGATGTCCATTATTTAGTGTATTTTATCCTTGTAGGCAAATTGACAAGTTTTAGTCAGAAATTGGTTTCATGACAATGGAGACAAGTCCATGAAAACAGGGAGAGCAACTGTGATGCTCCAGGCATCATGCTAAAATCTCTGTTTAGATTTTTTCACTTAATTCTCACAATGTCAAGTGAATATCCATTTTATAGATAAGGAATAGGAATAAGAGACTCAGAGAGTTTCAGTAGCTTTCCCAAATTTTCATAGCTGGTAAGGAATTGAAACCTAAATCTATGGGGCGCCTGGGTGGCCCAGTTGGTTAAGTGTCTGCCTTCAGCTCAGGTCATGATCCTGGGGTCCTGGGATCCTGGGATCAAGCCCCGTGTGGGGTTCCCTGCTCGGCGGAGATCTGCTTCTCTCTCTCCCTCTCCCTCTCCCTCTGCAGCTCCGCCTGCTTGTGCTCTCTCTCTCTCAAATAAATAAAATAAAATAAATTGTAGAAATAAGAACTTAAAAAAAAAAAGAAACCTAAATCTATCTAACTTCAGAGCAAAACTTAATCATGACCCAGTGCTGCCTCCCAAACATTATATAAAACTCCTTGAGGGCAGGGAGAGTCTTAAACACATTAACCACTCCCAAAGGAAGGGTGTCTATCCTGTGCTCCACATCTTCTCTGCCACACCCACATCGATGCTCACATCAATCCTGTGATGTACTTTCATCTTCATTTTACAGGAAAGACAACAAGCTTGAATATGAAATCATTCCCTAAGGCCATATAGCTAATAAAGAGCAAGACCAAGGAGGACTTAATACCCAACTCTGAAGCTTGCAGTCAGTCATTCTATCCCTGCATGCTACCAATTCTAAGCCAAGCACACTTGTCAGATAGAAATGATAGCCCTCATCATATGCAGGCATGCTCTAGCATTTTATGTATATTAACTTATTTAATCTTATGAGTGTGAGTCTATAATTATCCTCATTGGATGGATAAGTAAGCTAACTCAGAGAGAAGTTAAGTAATCTACCAGAGTTATACAACTAGTTAGTGGTGCATCTGGGATATAAATCAGACAGTCTGAGTCCAGAGCCCCACACTCTACTATCTGTTGGGTTGTCTTAGTAATAAATGACAAAGAGCTTTATGGCCTGATGCATTCAATTTCATTCTATAAATATTTTATTCGTGGGCAGCAGAATGGTTCTCCCGTATAGGGATGAAGAAAATGGAGCAAAAGGGAATGTATTTCTATATAGCAAGACCATTCTTGTTACTGTTATTTAAAGTATTAGTAGTTAGTCCACAGGGCGCCTGGGTGGCACAGTCAGTTAAGTGCCTGACTCTCAGTTTCAGCTCAGGTAGTGATCTCAGGGTTGTGAGATCAAGCCCTGCATCGGGCTCCGCGCTCTGTGTGGAGTCTGCTTAAGACTCTCTGCCCCCCTCCCCCTGCTTCAAATAAATAAATAAATCTTTAAAAAATAAAATAGTGTTAGTCCAGACAGTGTGCAATGAAGATGTTTGAAATAAAGCTTTACTAGCTACCCTAATTTCAGTCTTGCCTTCCTGACTCTCTACCCCATCAATTTATCAGAACTTAAGTATCCATAGCAAGGATATATTGTGGTCAACAGAAGCACACAAGAAGGGAAGAGTTGTGAAGAGCTTCACGTGAAAATCATGAAAACATGATAGCGTCTGGGTGAGGTTCAAAGGAGAGTGGAGCAGAAATGTTGCCACATTTGGATATACTTCAGGAAGCCAGATGAGCTGGAAGACAAGAGTCAATATATTCTTGTTATCAAACTGACTTCCAGGTAAAACAATAGTTATTGGGGACTTCCATTATTCATCCATGAGAACTTTCTGTGGAAACCAGATATTTGGATCAATTCTAAACTTAATAGGGGGACCTGTCACTAGACCTAACTCCTACCAACAGAGAAGAACTTATTAAAGAAGAAAAAATGTCAGGAACCGTGAAAAAAATTAATTATTCAATCCTGCAGTGTGAGCAACCAGGAAAAAAAAAACAGTACACAGAGTTGGAACCTGCTAGATGTTAAAAATCCATATTTCAGAAAGCTTAGAGAAAGAATGGTTAAAAGTCTATATATTAATAAAGTGAAGATGCCACAAAAGAGAAGAGAGACTATCACAAATGGACTTCAGACCATACAATCACAGATGGCCCTGATGAAGAAGAAAATGTTGGGGTCCCTAAAGAAATGAGTGCAGCTACCCAGGGAGCTTGCTGACGAATGTAGAACATGTAAAATAAAGGAAGTAGTGGTATATAAGCAAGAATGATGACAGAATAATAATTCATACACCTAAGAAAATTGCCAGTTAGTTTAAAGCAAAAACGGAATTGAGAAAAATTCCAAAGGAAACAAAGAGGAATCCTAAAAATCATGTTTAAATCAAGAAGGATAATAAAAAGAAGAAGGTCTACTGCTTGGGACTGAAGGTGACATATTAACAGATGATGAAGGGAAAGCCATGGTTCTCTACTTCATTTAGCTTCTTTTCTTTAGTCAGGAAAGAGGATAACTTTCACTGTAGAAAGAAAATGAATCCTATGTATAAGAGAATGTACCTATCAACTTTGATTACACCCTGTATTATTGTGAGCACTTGAAATTGACATTGCTGAATTAGTACTGGTTTATTCCAGTTCCTGAATAAACACTTGTGTATGCAAAACACTGTACAAATTATCAATTCAGCTACTCCTTAAAGCAATTCTACAAGGTTGGTGATCTTTCCACAATTATAAAGAAGAGAAGACACACTTTCAACGTAAGGGGGTATCTTTAGTCCCCAAATCTACCTGTCCAGTGACACCATGTGCTTTTAGATGAGGTTATTTGGTATAACCTGTTCATGTTGAGCTCATATTGTCCTGTGTCTCCCTAACTAGTGTTCAGAATTTGTTCATAATCTAATTTTCAGTAATCAATTGAAGAATCTTATACTATTTAAGACATTAAACTAATTATTGAAACATAGATTGTGTCATGCTGATCAAATATTTAGTTGATATGAAGTTGGGAATGACAGAATCTTCAGGCTGCAGAAAGGACTGAATATAAGATGAAACATAATAGGAAAAAGGAAAAAACAACTTTTTTTTTTAATGAAAAAGGTTGCATTATGGATTAGTATGGATTGGAGAAGCTGAGTGTCCCTGAGGATGAAGATTATACTTTACTAATTTCTGTTTCACAGTTGCTTTATATAGTTATAATAATGATTTATAATTCAAAAGTCAAGACTTCAAAAATTTAATGTGGTCTTCAACTACACTAAAATCACTGTAAAGTCCAGATCATATACTTTCCTAGGGTGGTTCATCGATACATACACATCTTTAATAAAAGCCTATAGAGTGACACTAGATTTCCTATGTGTAAGATCCATATGCCTCTGGACATCTTTACTTGGTTGCCCCTTAGGTATAAAAATGAGCTTATTTTCAAATTTCCAAGAAAATTTGTTACTTTTACAGTATGGCATATCCTGCATTTATCAATCAGGTTAGGCTGGGTTCTTTTATTATAAACAACACCTGAAAATCTCAAGGGCTTAACAGAACAAAGGTTTATTTCTTCCTTGTGCTTTGTAAGAATAGTCTGGGGAGAGTGGTCTCTGCTCCATGTCATTAACATTCTGATTCCAAGATCCAGGTTGTCTCAGTTATTTCTTTCTGTGTAACAAACCACCCAACATTTTGTGACTTAACACAACAGTCATGTTATTACCTCTCATGGTTCTGTGGGTTGAATGGACTCAATGGGAATCTTCCACTCCATATGATACCTGCTGGGGCTATAGTCATCTGAGGTACTGATTTGGCTGGGTTGTCCAACGCAGGCCACTCAGATGGCTAGCAACTGATGCTTAAAATTGGCTGGCAGCTCTAGTGAGACTATCTGCTGGAAGACCTACATGTAGTCTGTTTATGTGGCTTGAGCTTCTCATAGCATGGCAGCAGGGTTCCTACAGGTCATGTCCCAAGAGCAAATGTTCCAAAAGGGAGGATGTGGAATTGTCAATTCCCTTTAAAACTAGATCTGAAACTGGCACAGCATCATTTCTGCTACATTCTCTTAGTTAAGCAGTCAATCCTGTAATTCAGAATGGAAAACTAAGCTCCATCCCTTAATTAGGAGAGTTAAAGAAAAAATAAAAACAACAACTGTGGCTGCCTTTAGTCCATAGGTTAACAGAACAATCACTGCCTAGAATTAGTTTGTAATCTCAACAGTTTAATGAAGGGAGAGCTCTGCAGGCCCTTGCATCAACAAAGAAATTTTCATCCTGAAAGTGACACATTTTACTTCATTGCACAATTGCTTAGCCAGAATTATTCTAAATGGCGGTACTCGACCACTGAGATACAAGAGAGCATGATCCTACAGTGCAACTTGAAGAAGACAGGAACACAATAGTTGGTAAAGGGCGCTAATGACAACTACATCGCTTCTTAGTAAATGGACTTTTTATCTGTAAATAGACTCAAGGCATTAAACCCAGTTTTGTCACACTAGATTATTGCTCACAACCAAGAAGTCACCACTACCTAGTGATTCTTTTACCTATAGCTCCAATTTATTTCCTTCTCTCAAATTCCACTGCTATCCCCATTAACCATTACCCAGAACATCATGACTTTTCCAAAGTTTTTCAAACTATACCCAGGAAGAGCTTTATAAAATGGAAACATAATACAATAACAAAATCATTAACATTTAAAATATTTCATTAAATGTGAACTCATCTGCTTACCATCTTTCATTAATTTAACACATATTTATTGAGCATCTTCTATGGGCGAGATACTTGCCACTTCCTGCCAAAATAAGTGTTTCAATTTCAATGTCTTCCCTCTACCACTCTTATCAACTTTGAAATCTTGAATATGACTCATAATGTACTTAAAATCAACAGCACTAGCCCACTTCTCCAACTTCATTAAAATCTATTTTACTTCTTCATGTTCTTATTTTGGGTTATATTAATGTGTATTTTTTTCTCTAAATTTTTATCTTAATTATTAATTCTACTTTAAGAACTTCTTATATGTTGGTTTCTGCTTTTATTATTGTTTGCTTCCTTTAGGGAAATTGGTTTTATGACGCTTTTTCCAAATTACTGAATTGAACACTTAGTTCATTATTTTCATTTTTATTCTCCTAATCATAATGGCATTTAAGGAAATGGATTTATCAGTTGCCAAAACTTTAGCTGCCTCCCATGTTTTTTATATACTGTATATTAATTTAAATTCAGTAAACAGTCTATAATTGCTATTTTTGTCAGATTTTGATGTCTGGTTTATATTGATCAGACTGAACAATTAGGAAGAATATTAGTTAGCTATTATCATAATAAGGTTGTATAAGAAATCATCTCTAAATCAGTGCTTAAACAACACCATTTATTATTTTTCATGAGTATATGGATTGGTGGGTTGGTTCTGCTTATGTGGATATGGCTTGGCTTACCTCAGCTAGGCTTGTGTATCATTTGGGTCAGTTGGCAGGTCACCTGAGAGAAGGCTGATATAAGAAATGCTCAGCTGGATTAATTCATCTCTCCTTCATGTGTCTCGCACATCCCTCCAGCAATCTGGTTCCTTCAGGCAGGGGTCCAAGAAAGCTGAACCCTGCATGTGCCTTTGAAAGCTTCTGCTGGCATTAAGTTTGCTGCTGTTCCATTGGATAAACAGATGACAGCCAAGCCAAGAGTGAGCATGGGGAGGTGCGAACAGAGGACACAAATACAGAGACATATGAAAAATCAGGGCCAGTAATACAATCAATCCTCACAGAAAAAATTACTTCTTCCCTATTCTTGACAATTTTTTAAACGGTGTAGAGATCATCTGCTCCAAAGTGTATCTGTGATCTATTCCCAAGTCTTCTTAAGAAAGTCTTTGCAATGTAAGCCATCCATAATAATAGAATTCTTTAATGAAGATTTTTAAATTCATTAACAGAGCTTTGTTCCTACTTAATGACGAAACTTCTTTATGGCTATGATGATATTTCATTTTTAAAGTTGTTCATTTTTGTGTTCCTTCCGCATTCTTAAATGATCTTATAAAAACATGTCTATTCTATTAATAATTTAAAAGAACCAGTTTTCAGATTTATTCATATTAGTTCTGTGTTCCTTTTCCTATTAGTTTTTGATTCTTTCTTTTATATGTCCTATTCAAAGAATTTATTTTGCTACCCTTTCTGGCTTCTTAAGTGGGATTCTTAGTCCATTTATTTTCATTTTGCTGTACTTAAAAATTATACTTACTTGAATATTCATCTGATATCATTTTGGCTTTCTCCTGTAAGTTTTCTTTTGTAGTGCCAATTTTTCTATTTTCTAAATATGTGGGATATCCCTTTATAGCAATTAATTTTTTCTGGTAGAGATCTTCATTTAAATTTTCTGTTAATAATTTTTTTTAATTTTTTTAATTTAATTTTATTATGTTATGTTAATCACCATACATTACATCATTGGTTTTTGATGTAGTGTTCCATGATTCATTGTTTGCATATAACACCCAGTGCTCCATTCAATACGTGCCCTCTTTAATACCCATCACCAGGCTAACCCATCCCCCCCCTCCCCTCCAGAACCCTCAGTTTGTTTCTCAGAGTCCATAGTCTGTCATGGTTCGTCTCCCCCTCCGATTTCCCCCCATTCATTTATCCCTTCCTACCATCTTCTTCTTTCATTTTTTTTTAACATATAATGTATTATTTGTTTCAGAGGTACAGGTCTGTGATTCAACAGTCTTACACAATTCACAGTGCTCACCATAGCACATACCCTTGCCAATGTCTATCACCCAGCCACTCCATCCCTCCCACCCCCCACCACACCAGCAACCTTCAGTTTGTTTCCTGAGATTAAGAGTTCCTCATATCAGTGAGATCATATGATACATGTCTTTCTCTGACTGACTTATTTCACTTAGCATAATACCCTCTAGTTCCATCCACGTCATTGCAAATGGCAAGATTTCATGGGGTTTTTTTTGATGGCTGCATAATATTCCATTGTATATATACACCACATCTTCTTTATCCATTCATCTGTTGATGGACATCTTGGCTCTTTCCATAGTTTGGCTATTGTGGACATTGCTGCTATAAACATCGGGGTGCACGTACCCCTTTGGATCCCTCCATTTGTATCTTCCGGGTAAATACCCAGGAGTGCAATTGCTGGGTTGTAGGGTAGCTCTATTTCAACTTTTTGAGGAACCTCCATACTGTTTTCCAGAGTGGCTGCACCAGCTTGCATTCCCACCAACAGTGTAGGAAGGTTCCCCTTTCTCTGTAAACTCACCAACATCTGTCATTTCCTGACTTGTTAATTTTAGCCATTCTGACTGGTGTGAGGTATTAAAAAATATATCTGTTATTAAATGTCTATTGTTACTGCACTTTGTCAGACAATGTAAACTATCCCATTTTTCTATTTTGTAACATGCTCAGAATTTCAGAATATTTACAGTTGTTTTGGTTAACTAATATAAAGTTAATATTCCATGCATAAAAATATGCCATATCCTCTATGGGATATATAATGTATTTTATAATTAGTAATTCAATTATATTAATTATACTATTATTCAAATTTTTATATAATTATTTTTTGTATTATCAGTTATAGATGACTAAATTTTTCTATCTCATATGCATTTCTGTCTTTATTTCTTTGTGTATATCTCTCATTATATATATTTCTGTGTTTCTCTTTGTATTCCTGAGATTTTTACTTTGTATATTTGTGCTTTTTATTGTATAAAGTTTTATCAGCTGTATTCTTGTGACATTTTACCATATTTAATGGTAAAATGATTTTGATTTTGTCTGACATCACTTTTTCTGCACTAATGTATTTTTTATTGTTCAGTAATAATAATAATAGCTAACAATTATTGATACTTGCTGTGGGTACATATATAGTTATTAAATGTTTTACATGCAGTGATTCATCTAGTCCTCACAAGAACCTTATGAAGTAAGTATGATTATGATCTCAGTTATTGAGGTATAGAGCTGAAGCATAGGGGATTTATGTAAGTTGTTCAAAGTCACAAAGCTAATAAATAGCAGAGCTAGAATTTGAACACAAGATATCTGCCTCCAAACTGAGGTTTTAGAAACTATTCTATTGCTTCCCTTTTTATATGCTGTTTGGTTTCTTAAGATTTGAGTAATTTTTTTCTTTAAGTTCACTGTCTTTTCATGGCTGCTCGAATCTACTAATAAACCCATCAAGGGCATTTTTCATCTCTATTACTGTGGGTTTTATTATTATCTTTTTTTTTCATTTCTACAATTTCCATTTGATTCTTTCTAATGTAGTATATCTGTCTGTGAAAATTTCCCATCTGTTTATGCACATTGTCCACTTTTTCCATTAGAGCCTCATTATATTAATCATGGTTATTTTACGTATCTTGTTTTTTTAATGCCAACATCTGGGTCATATCTGTATCTGGTTCAGTGATTGGAGCTTTTTTCCTTGCTTTTTAATGTGTTTTATAATAGTTGAATGTAAGTTGGACATTATTTAAGAACAGTAGAGATTGAGGTAATGGTATTTATGCCTGGAAATGTGCATACCTCTTCTTCCACTAGGCTTTTATTGTGGGGTGTTCAATCAATCAATCAATCAATCAAGTCAAGAGTTGTTGTTTCTTATTGCATTCAATGCACCACGGTTTTCAGATCCTCTCAGGACATCTTGTGCTGACGTTGGGGGGGGGTGGGTCACTAGAGAGAATTTCTCACCATTCCTCAATTAAGTTTCCCTGTGAGCCTATGCCTCTGAGAGGGTATTTTTTTTAATACTTTTGCCCCTCCCCGAGGGCCAGAGAGCTGTCACCTGTTATCCAACACTTGATAGTCTGGTAGTGGAGGGTGGGGAAGACATTTTTAGGCTTAGGCAGGCTCTATGTCTCTGGATTGAGTATGTGGCTTTCTCAGGGATCCTGCCCATCCTCCCAGTGACAGCCCAAACTTTGCCTTGAATATTTGGCAGGCTTCACGCTAGTGAGAGATTTTACTCCTCCGGAATGATTGCAATTTTTTTTTTCTTTTACCCTTTCCTCAGTTTCGATGGGTTTTCGCCCATGCCCGGACAACAGGGTCTGCTGCCCTTCTCCCAGTGGCTTAAGGCTTTCATTCCACAAAGGGTGTAGGAGAGAAAGATCTGGGAGAGGCTTTGTCTGTTTCCCACAACAGACGCTATTCCCCTCCATAGGACTGCATCCAGACAGAAGTCTCCTCTGGTCTCTCACTCTGTCACCAGTCTTTCTTGTAAATCTCATGCTGAAGTCCACGGAGAAGAGCCTGCAAGCTGGGAACAAACAGCCTCTGAGTCTGGCTGCCCGCAGTCCTCTACTCTCCAAAGTATATACTCTTATGCTGTCCTTTCATGCAAATTATGCACATTCTGCAAGCCCACACTTGGTTTCTGCAATTTGTTTTAAAAAGTTAGCAGAAATCTTCTTACCCCCTTCTGTAGTGACCTCGTCTTACTTCTGTGCCCTGCCCGTGCTCAGCCAGGACTCATGTCCCTCTCTGTCACTGGAGGAGCCTATTGTTCCTAGTATTTCAGGCCAGGAGGTTGACCTGAGATCTCAGCTCTCAGATGGGCTTGAGAGGAGTCATGATTTTGTAGATTACCCTGCTTTTTTCTTGTTAGGAAGGGAGTAATGCTCTTTCCAGCTCCTTACATCCTAAGCAGAGGCTGGGAGACAAATTCATATAAATCAAAATACCTCTGGCAATAGTATAAGTGTTCTTTCTCAATTCTTGTCTTGTTGTTACTGTTTTGTGTGTCCTTACATGCTCATATTTCTTTTTTGCAGTGTATGCATTTATCTTCTTTTATGATTTAGGATGTATAAATCCTATTTTTAATTTCTCTAGTACACGTTTTTAAGTTTATTTTATTTAAAGATTTTATTTATTTATTTGACAGAGAGAGACACAGCGAGAGAGGGAACACAAGCAGGGGGAGTGGGAGAGGGAGAAGCAGGCTTCCCGCGGAGCAGGGAACCCGATGCGGGGCTCGATCCCAGGACCCTGGGATCATGACCTGAGCCGAAGGCAGACGCTTAACGACTGAGCCACCCAGGCACCCTTTAGTTTATTTAACATATACTTAAATTAGGGTCGTCTGGGTGGCTCTCAGTTAAGCATCTGATTCTTGATTTTAGCTCAAGACATGACCTCAGGGTCATGGGATCAAGTCCCACCTCAGGCTCCACATTTAGTGGGGAGTCTGCTTGTCTCTCTCCCTCTCCCTCTGCCCCTACCCTCCACCCCATCCCCTGAATCTCATGTGTGCTTGCTCTCTCTCAAATAAATAAGTAAATCTTTAACACATACTTAATATACCTTAATTATAATATCCAGTACCAAAACAATTATTTTTGTCTCTCTTCAGGTATAAAAATTAAGGCACCCTTTACTTCTTCTTCATTGCCTCACTTCCAAATGTATTTTTGGAAGAAAACATTAGTTGATGGATAGATAATAATTCTATATATATCATATACATCCATCCAAAAATATTTTTCATTCAAAAATGTTTTTCAAGAATTTTTCCTTTGCATCCAGTTTTGCAAAGATACTGATAACTTTTTCTTAGACCTGGCTTTATATATGTATTTGCTTCCCAGCTTCTCTTCCAATCTCTTTTTATATTTTCCATTCTTTAGTTCTGGATTTTGATTCATCCTACATTTATCTCAGCTGATTTCTCTTGCCAAAAGAAAAGTAGAAAAAAAGCATATATATTTTTTATTCATTGCAATTTGAAAATCCTTTCTGTTGCCTTTTCTTATGAATAACAATTTGGCATTCTTGAGGGGTTTTTCTAAAAATCTAAAGACATATTTGCATTTTCATCTGACATTTGCCTTGGAGAAGAAAACTGAAGCTACCTTTATTTAAATCTGAAACTGTTTATTTTTGTTTCTTTGCAAATAATCTGTTTTTGTGCTTACATGGATGTAGAAAAATTTTTATAACTTGAAAATTAAAAATAATCACCAGATTAAGCCTAAAAATGGACTTTTTAAAATTCAATTTTGCCTGTAACTTGGTGAAAACCTTTTTATATATAAACTATCTTTCTTGGCTTAGCAAAATTTTCTTCCATTATTTCTTGAGGTATTAAACCTATTTTCATTAACGCAGTTTCTTCTGGAAAATCTAAAAGCCCTAGATTGCATTTTTGTCTTTACAGGTCATATTTCTCATTATTTTCTTCCTTTTTTTCTTATTTTTTCTTTCCTTCTTTCCTTCCTTCCTTCCTTTCTTCCTTCCTTCCTTGTCTTTCTCTCCTCTCTCTTTCTTTCTTTCTTTCTTTCTTTCTTTCTTTTCCTTTTTGCCTTTAGCTTTGTATTACCAAAGAGTTTTTAAAATTCATTCTTCATGTGACTGATTTATAATCCTAATATGTCATTTATACTCTGCTTAACAATTTTTACTTTTGTTCTGCAGTTAAGTTCTTTTTTGTGGGTGGGGGAGGTCCTTCTTTTTCTTTTTTTTTAATACCATCTCATCTTTTGTATCTTTTCCTTTCTTTTAGCCTGTCCTCTCTTTTTGTTCACTACTGATGTTTCACCAAGGCTTGCACTGTTTGGAAGACATTAATCACATTATTATAATGTTCTTATCTAATGCAGTCAGAATATTTATGTGAGGTATGTGCTACCTCTGAGACTTCATGGTGATGTTCCCATCTCTATAGGGTGAAATGATTTGTTTGTTTGTTTGCATGCCCAATCTTTGTTTTTGTCAACAGATAAAAATGAAGCATCCTTAACTTCCCCTATAGTCTATTTGGCCAACTTTTCTTTCTCAGGTCTAGTTTAAGATCAAGTTGGTATGCTCAACATTTAATTAAGTTACCATACTGAGTAGGCATTCCACTTGTATGGGTTTTTTTGGACTGAGATTTACAAAACTTAGTGGTCTACTTGTGACAGATCATTTATTCCAGACACCACCTCATTTACACCCCGTATCACTCAATAGCTAAGTCTTCCAGAGTGAAAACGCATTGTCATCTAACCCCTTCTACTTCCTTAACCTTGTCATGGCTCCTGATTTGAGTAGCAGTCTCTGTATATTTGCAGAAAAAGAGAAACTGAGAAGGTAGGGGCAGAACAAGGGCTAAGTTATGAATGAAGGTAGTTATATAGCTCAAGATAGAGGAGTGCTTTTCTGTTTCATATTGCTTTTGCAGCCTAAAATTAGTCATAAGCAAAGGGGATATATTTTGTAGGGAGAATAAAAGAATATTTCTGTTTTTCTTGTGCTAACTGAAAAAAAAATATGTATGACTGATAAAGACATATATATTTAGAATAATTTTTATGTCCTAATGCTAGGCATAATCAAGGGGATTATATAATATAAAGATAATCAAAGTATATTTATGGTTTCCTTGGACTAACCTGCCCTGTCCTATTTCATATGGAAAATATATTGATAAAATATATGCTTTTAAATCCATTGCCAGTATCAGTTTAGTAAACAGAAATTCTATAAGAATTTAGTATATATCCTTTTTCTAACTCAAGTTATGGGAACTGTAGCATTTTTTTTTTTTTCTGTTAAAACTTCCATGAAAATTTCTAAAACAAATACTTGGGTGTTGTATCAGAGGCAGCTAGTGCTAAATGAATTCTCAGAACCAGTCACCATAAATTAAGTCCACCAATTGATGCCATCTTAAAAGTTAAGTGATCTCTCTCTTTACATTAAGTTGAATACTTTTTTTCAGTCTATAAAATTCTTTATGTTTTGAACAAAAATGACTGATTGATTTCTTAAATGTAATTAATCTTATTGATTGAAATAAGAAAGTACAAAAATAGAAAATTGTTCTGAAAATGCTGCCACATGCTTGGTTTAAAATAACCTGAGAAAGAAAAGCACGGCCATGAGAAAAAAAATAGAATAAATAGGTTAATACAGAACAAATTGTGCCAGACAAAGCTGGTTGCTTTTTTGATAGCTTTACAGCCTTAGTAAATAAACAGAGTGGAGTAGATGTAATGCATCTTGACTTCTAGTAAAGTACTGGATTCAATGCCATGTGAAATTTTGATTGCAAAATTAATTTGAGTTGGCTTGAAAAACACTGTTAAATGAAATGTAACCTTGTTGAAAGGACATACAAAGAAGAGTGCTGATTAATGTCAGTGAACTAATGAATTGAGTAAGATCTTCGGTTAAATGTCGTAGGTGTGGATTTTAGGTTGAGTTACCACTAAATGTTTCATCATCTTTTGGAAAAAGAATAACATGAAGTTGAGTGAATTAGAACAGGTAATTTATCAGGAGACACCAGTGATTACAGAAAAACTATACACACGTGTGAATTTATTTTTAAAGAAAAACCACAAAAACAATATAATTTTACTTAAAGATTCCATCCTTTCATCACAAAAGGGAATTCTAAAAAATGTTAATGCTTAAAGATCTTCCAACTACAGAATTTCTCAAAACCAGTTAGAACACAAAGTTAACTAAATAATGTCTCAGTAAGGCAAGAACATCATTTCAGTCCAGTTAATAGATATAATTAACCCCAAATGAGAAAGCAATGGTGAATTCCTAGCAAAAAATGTGATTAAAGCTATAATTATTGCTTACCAGTTATGTGAAACGTAACTAGGAAACTGGCAATCTCTGGAAGATATTGGGCAGAACAGGAAAGGGAGAATTTTTAGGAAGGGGAGATAATTATGTTCTTAACTATGGGAACAATTTGATAAGACTATAGATACTGGAAAATTATTTTTAGAGATAAAAACATTTTACTACATCCAGATGAAGTATAGTTAAGTATAAAAATAAACTTTCAAAGTAGGTGGGTTTTTTTTTTTATCAAAGTAGGTGTTTTAAAGCTAAAGAAAAGCTAGCCAGCTATTAAGTAAATGAAATATTCAGTTAGAATAAGAATAAAATTATCACAATCATTAAACTGGATTTTTCTTACTATATATAAATTCAGCCTGCAAAAGTATTAAGTTGGAAAAATCTGAGATTTCCTGCTCTTTCCCAGTGTCAGTGAGTTAGCATAGTTCTAATAACTTAGAAGATAAGTTTGATTCCATCTGAAAGAGTGAGAGGGAGAGAGAGAGAGAGGTTTGGGTTACGTTAATTCAACACATTTACTGAATACCATGCATGTGTGCCATTTCTGATTTTGTGGCAGGTCCTAAACATGACTTAAACAGAGTACATTGGTTTCCTGTGGTTGCCTTAACAAATTATCACAAATTGATTGACTTAAAACAGAATTTTGAAATCAAGGTGTCAGCAGGGCTGCATTCTGTCTAGAGGCCCGAGACGTGAATCCACTTTTTTTTTTTTTGTCCACCCTCTGGTGACTGCCTCCATTCTTGGATTTATGGCAGCATCACTCCAATCTCTGCCTCATGGCCTCATGGCCTCCTCCTTTTCTTCTGTCTGTCAAATCTCCTTTTGCCTCACCCTTATAAGGATAGTTGTCATTGGATTTGGTGTCCACTCATGTAATCCAGGATAATGCCCTCATCTAAAGATCTTTAATTATATCTACAAAGACTCTTTTTCCAAATAAGGTAACATTCACAAATTCCAGGGGTTAGAATTTGGTATCTTTGGGTAGCTGCAATTCTACCTACTATAAGAGCACTTTCTTTTTTTTTTTTTTTAAAGATTTTATTTATTTATTTGAGACAGAATGAGAGAGCGAGAGAGCTCATGAGAGGGGGGGAGGGTCAGAGGGAGAAGCAGGTTCCCCGCCGAGCAGGGAGCCCGATGCGGGACTCGATTCCGGGACTCCAGGATCATGACCTGAGCCGAAGGCAGTCGCTTAACCGACTGAGCCACCCAGGCGCCCCAAGAGCACTTTCTATTAAGCATTTAAAAATTAGTTTTATGTCCCTGCATTAATATATGCACCAGGACATTTCTTTCCCTTTTAATAAATATTTTATAAACACAAAGAGCATTGATAGCAGAATCAAGGTGTTTTCCTCTTTAGGAAAATAGGGTTATGAAAATGTAATCCGTCTGTTTGTTCTATATTAGGAACCAGATAGCCATCTCAGCGCACATTCTCTTCATGCTGCTCTGCAATCTGGCACGGAAGACTATTGATTCTGTTTCTGAAATGGATCTTAAATGCTTCCCCTTTCTGCTAATCCTTACTGAAATTCCTTTAGGTTAAGCCCAAATAATTTATAATAGGGCTGTTGCTTTTTAATAGATGTTCTCTTCTTAATCCTTGACCCTACGACTCACCTTCTGCAGAAACAGCAGATACATGTATTTGTCAAACACAGATGGTGTTCTCTACTTACCAATCTCTCTGGCTTTCAGGTACATAAATGTAGACCAGTCTTCTTTTAAATAACATGCAAGGCTTCTTATAAATTGCTAATCTCTATCCTCATCTGTAGCTTTTTCACTTAACATTCTTCTTACTCCTTAATGCTACACACACATACACACACATGCACACACACACACACATTTCCTTGATATTCTAGTCACATGGAATTGTTACTGTTTCTTGAACACGTCATATACTGCATTTTCACATATCATTCTCTGAAACCAGAGTGCTCTTCCCTCTATTTTCTACTTTAAAATTTTCTGCATAACTATTAAGGCTCAAGTCAAATATTACATTTTCTTTGTAGTTTTCCCTGATCCTTACTCTTTATCCTCATATTTCTTTATATGTAACTCTATTACTGCATTTGTCATATGTAATATTTATTATGTTTAATTATTTGTTCTATGTGATTTATCTTTTAAGCTATGTATGACTACCTTGAAGGCAGGACAGGGACTTAATCTATCTTTATAATCCCCAGTTACTTGCAGGGTTCCTGGTACACAGTAGATGCTCATAAACCTTTGATGAACTGAATTAATTTAAACTGAAGACTTTGATTCCTTTAAATGACACAATTTACTTGTATTTGTTTTATAATCATATATAGTTAAAGAATTGAGCCAAATGCCTCTGGAACTAGGAAACCAATGTGCAATATCTCCTATGATAATATAGGAGGATGCGCTGAATTGTTGATTCATAAAGTATTTATTGAGCCACTATGAGTACAACATAACAGTGGATAATTCCAAAATTAAAATTCAAAAAGTATCTATCTTTTAATATTAAAAGCAAAAAGCATCATATTTGTCAAGACTAATAGGGTTGTTTGACGTAAACCTAATTCAGAGTTTAAGCAAAAAAAGAGCCTTACTGGATTATGTAATTGGGAAGCCCAGGAGAACAGCAGGCACCAGGTTCAGTTGAATTCGGGGTCTCAAGTATTGTCATTAAGGAACTGTCTACCTTTCTCCATTATTCAGCTCTGTTTTTCCTCTTTTTGGCTTCCTTCTCAGGCAGATTCTCCTCATGTGGTGACAAAACGACAACTCTAGACACTGCCTTCATATTTAATAATCCCTGAAAAGAGGGAATGCCTCTTACCCGTTTTTCCAGAAAATATCTAATGGGTGAATGGAAGGCTCTGATTGGTTTTGTTTGTATCGCTCCCCCATCTTTGAACCAATCACTCTGGTCAGAGGTGTCTGATCTATATCAAGACTTTCACAAGCCAAATACCAAGGCTTAGATTCAATACCACAACAAATAAAAATGGAAGTGGGTTTGTTTGTACCCCCAAAGAGATGGTATAAGAACAAAAACAACAGCTAATTTACATTAATTCATTTAATCTTCATAATAATACTTTGAAGTAGGTGGCATTACACTTCCCATTTCATGGTTACAAAGGCTGAGACACGGAGAGGGCAAGAGAGTAATCAGAATCTTACTCGGGTATAAGTGACCAAGCTAGGATTTGAACTATACTTAGTCTGGTTCCAGAGTTTGGACCCATAACAAACAGGCTATATATTAATATATATATCATATATATGATATATATTTAAATTATAAATGTTGTAATTCCAACTAAGTTAAGAAAAATAAATTCTACATTAAAAAAGCATGGAAGAGGGTACCTGGGTGGCTCAATCAGGTAAGTGTCTGCCTTTGGCTCAAGTCATGATGTCAGGGTCCTGGGATTGAACCCTGGGCTAGGCTCCCTACTCAGCAGGGAGCCTGCTTCTCCCTCTGCCTCTCCTCCTCCCCCTGCTCCTCCTCCTCTCTTTCTCTCAATAAATAAATAAAATCTTAAAAAAAAAAAGGCTGGAAGTAAAAACACATCACATGTGCTTTCCTTTCTATTTTTCTGTGTATTGATATTTACATAATTATTATGTATTTCTTTTATAATTAAAAAGTAAATATACACTTTATATTTTAATATAAATATAAGAGATGGCCCCAGTCTTGAAAGTTCTCATTGTATAGCATTAAAGAAAACACAAGTAAACCAAGGTAACAGTACAAGGTAACATGGAAAAAGAGTAACATATAAATGCTAAGGATCTCAGAAGTGATTTGTCCTTCCAAGGAATGGCAAAGAAATTTTTTCACCAGGAAGTTAATTTTGAAATGGATCTTCAAGGAATTTGACAACTAGAAAAGACAGAGGAGGACTTTTCAGGAAAATGGAACTGTATATGCACACTTGATAGTGGGAATTATTATAATAATTATTTTATTATTATTCTGACCTCTTTACTGTATTCCACTGCCCTGACTACAGATTCTTCCATGTTGGTATATCCTCTCTTGGATTCCATGACATTGTATCCTACTTCTCGTTATTCTATAAATCTTAATTCTTTCATTAATCGCTTCCTCTTTCTTTTTCTCTTCCCTTTAGGCCTTCATCATTCATGGAAGGACTTGTTTAATTGCCTCCTAAATGGTTTCTGTGCCTCTAGTGCCTTCTCCCTTCATTGCATTTTCCACTCTGCTTCCAAACTAATCTTGCATAAATATTGCTTTCATCACGGATGCCATGTGCTTTAAGAGCACTGGAAATGGACAGACCTTTTTGCAATACAATTGTAGGTATATCACATACCAATTTATGACCAGAGGACGGTAGTAATTACTAAGAGCCTCAATGGTAATGCCCAATGTTTAAGATCATTATGAAAATATGTATAGAATATATATAACCCTCAGCCAGTGTTTCTCATTAGATAGAAGTATAATATGTAAGTAGATAGCATTTTTTGTAGATAGTCATGTTACTCTACTGCCCAAGGTCCTACAGCAAGCCATCATATTCCTTATCAAGATTGGTGGTGGACACATGAGTGTTCACTTTAAAAGATTTACTTTTTCTAATCTCAAGTCTTAAATCCATTTCCTAAACTCTCAGAGTCCTTTATAATCTTTTCCCACTTTCTGTATACACCCCTATTTTCATCATTTCCCCACAGGAATCATTTGCCATCCCTTTAATTCCTTTCCCACCTCAGAACTTGCTATATTTATCATACTTAAACCTGGGCTTTTACTTCTGCTCTTCCTCAAGCTATATATTTTTCTGCCATCTTTTGTTCTCATTCACTCCCTACTCAGAGTTCAAATGCCACTGCTTTCCTAATTATGTTTTTTCCAAAACAACCTAAAAAACCTCTTTTTTTTCTTTAATTTCATTTCTGCATTAGCAAATGTTAACATGATTTATCAATTTAATCACTTCATATTATAATGTAGTAATCATTCATATCAGTATATAGTGTAGTTTTGTAGGATGTTGTTTTCTTTTTTTTTTTTTTAAAGATTTTATTTATTTATTCATTAGAGACAGAGAGAGGCAGAGGGAGAAGCAGGCTCCCAAGGAGCAGGGAGCCCGATGCGGGACTCGATCCCAGGACCCTGAGATCATGACCTGAGCCGAAGGCAGACGCTTAACCATCTGAGCCACCCAGGCGCCCAGGATGTTATTTTCTTGACTGATTAGCTTATGCTCATTTATTATCTCTCCAACAAGATGTATCAATTATGGACAGGAACTATGTCTTACACATCTTTGTACTCCAAAGTCCCTTTGTCTTGATTAATGGATCTTGTTTATTTCACAGGATCCAAATTGACCTGGAGAATATGAATTCTTCTGTAACTGAAATCTTTGTTGTGGTAGTTAGCCCTAGAATCATTGCTCACAAAGAGAATTAAGTCTTGATTTCTAAATAATCCATTGTGTATAATTAATTAACTTATTTTATATGCATCTTGACTGGTACTAGGTATGAACCAGCCTCGGGAAAATTGAGAAAATGGTCACTAAAGTCATTTAGTTGTTCTGTAGTTCAAATGAAGTATGCCAGCTGAGAAAGGCTGCTAGAGTACATAGCAAATTGCTTTTGTTTAAATACTAAAAGTATTTGCAAGGATATAGATTTAGAAATGCTTGAAAGGGGCGCCTGGGTGGCTCAGTTGGTTGAGCGGCTGCCTTCGGCTCAGGTCATGGTCCTGAAGTCCCGGGATCGAGTCCCGCATCGGGCTCCCTGCTCGGCGGGGAGTCTGCTTCTCCCTCTGACCCTCCCCCCTCTCATGTGCTCTCTGTCTCTCTCTGTCTCTCTCTGTCTCAAATAAATAAATAAAATCTTTAAAAAAAAAAAGAAAAAAGAAATGCTTGAAACAATAGCTAAGTTTTGAAAGATTTGTCTATACTACAGAAAGCTTATTAGGTAGTTTCATGCTATCATGCATTGTCTTAAGTGGCAAATTGTTGTTTCCATGCCAATTCTTGGTTTAAAATCCATCATGTATCTGTTATATGTCACTTTCCACTTAAATACTTAGGACAGGTAGATTGAACTGTCACCTTGGGTCATTATAACTCCAACAGATGTTGTGATGTAGATGAAGAAAATTCATTTTAACTGATATCATTTTTTTAAGAATGTGTTTTTCTTTGTGCCTAAGGAAACCAATGGTATGTCATATTAGCTTTTCAGATTCAGTTTCCAGTCAGAGCAGCATGTTTTGATTAAATCACTTCACCATTTCAGAATTCATGCAGGATAACAATGGGCCACATATGAGGAAACAGTAATAGCAGGAGTGTGCACAGTGTCCTTGTGGTTTCATGCTTAATAACCCATCATGTTATCAATCACTTATAAAGGAATAATTGGTGGACAGGCTGAGGAAATAGTGCAGTAAGGAATTGTACTCACACTAAAATACAGGGGTGCAGATACAGCTGGATCAATGTCTATTTGGTTAGCATGGTTTGAGTTTTGCCAGAAAGTATGTTGTTTTTATTTAACTTTTTAAAAATTCAGTACTGTATAATTTTGCCTCTCTTTGATAGTAAGAGTCAGTTGAAATCTTCCATAAAGTCCTCCATCCCTGGAGATTACACTATTCCAGAAATGGATGGTTTTCATTCTGTATAATGAATAATTTCCTAGAAGATAAAAACACACTGTAGGTATTTATGACTGTACCTTTTTCACAACTGTATGAAAAAGAGGAAGATGGTGTATGAGTAGGAGTTAACACTCCTTAAAAATGTGTTAATTTTGTACTTTGTAAAATATTTATTTTCCAGTAAGTCTGATTAGTTTCTTTCTCATCAAGCTGTACTAATAAGTATAATTTATTGAATGTACAATTAAGTAGCATGTGTTCTTATCCAAGCGTGTTTAGAAATTTCTTCAAAGTTCCAAAGTGTATTATTTGTAAAAGTAAAAAGATACAGAATTCCATAATCTACACCTGAGTATAGAGAATATCTATAAAGGAAACATATATTCTAACTAAAATTTTCATAAATAACTATGCTCTCAATATGAAACCACAGAATATTCCAGTTGGCAATTTAGTTTGCACTATATTTTTAAGGCTGCCTAAGGTTTAAGTCCTAAGTCCTAAATAGCACATACTGGACAAGGTACATGTAATAAGGAATAGAAAGAAAAAAATGGGAGCACATATATAAATACTATGATTTCTATCACTATTTCTACTTTGTAAAAAGTTTTATTTTTGTTTTATATAGCTAATAATTTCCTCTTATGAATTTTGGGTCAATTTTTTCTTCTACATAGAGCTTCACATTTTATATATGTTGGGAGACAATTTTTCATGGGTGTCTTGTGTTTCTGTACCTTTTATGAACTGAGGCACTTACTGCTTTTATCTTAAACTATCCTTTCAAAATATTTGTACAGTAAACAACCTTGGCATATAAAACTACTGTCTTTCTTCCCAGGAAAGGGAAGATTTGTTTACTGTCCCTTATATTAAAGATGATGTTTCCAACAGGAGCAAAGGGTGGGCATGCTTATTTCCTGTTATAAAAGATTTAGGTTCCCTAAATTCAGGGTTTCTCTCCTGCAGTGCAACACACTACTTATGCAGGTATTATCTGGCCGTCTTTGTATCATCTTGTGGGAACTAGGGCTTGAGGAACTGATGCTAAGGCAGATACTTCTGTTGCTATAAGAAATAAAGTCATTTGTCTCTGATCCGGGAGCCTGATGTGTTCTGCTAACATCAGATTTTGGCAAGATAATGTGTTAGCTTGTAACTAGGGTAAAATCGGAGACCCTTCAGAGTCTTGACAATACCTTGTCCAGATTGTTACAGGTTCTTTTCAATCTCCAGGTATATAATTATTTTGACCTGTGGGCTCATATTCTTCTGGGAATATACTTTTCTCATAATGTGTAAGGGCTAATCACTTTAGTCTCTGTTGTTCTTGGTCGGGTCAAGGCTAGAGTAAGGGATGGGCTCTAGAAAGAGAACTCTACATACCACAAAACCACAGTTAGTCACTTCTTTGTCACCACACTAAAAACAAATTGTTAAACTCTTTAAGGAATTAGCAGCAATTGGAATAGGCCGCTGAGCTGCAATCCTCTAGCCCTGGAGGTCTGAAGAGGGAAAGAGTGGAGAAGTGAATGTACAAAGCTGGTCATCCTGTATCTGCTTTTTTTTCCAATTCCATATCCCAGCAGAACTTTTGTCTTACTCTGCTATTCTTTGCACTGACTCAGCCCAATAAATTAATCAGTGCTATGGGTAACTACATCAGATTTCAGCAAGGAAGGGTCAGGCAATGATAGTCCAAGTCAACCCGTGGAAGAGGCAATAGCTGAATTTGAAATGCTCTAATCTGTCTGTTCATTGGTATGTCCAGTTGCCCTGTCCTCAGCCTGCAACTGTAATACTCCAAACACACCACTTCAGTATACCCTCCCCCCTTCCCGGAGTTTCCCACAGTGATGCTGTATAAATTTCTGCAATCTATGTTTCACTCTGTAGTTTTTCCAGGGTTAATTTGAGGAGAGGAAGCCAGAACACTTTCTATTTCACCACCAAATCATGAATTATCATGATATAACCTTCTTTAGAGGATGCTGATGAATCCATTTATTTTTTGTGAAGACAAACTCCGCCTCAGGTTAACCAAATAATTAATAAAGAAAAGCTTTTCCTTTATTTAAATACTCCTCAAATGAAGAAGAAATGATAAAATTAAAGCATTGGTGTTTTGCCATCACTAATTATATTCGTTTGCTAGGGCTGCCATAACGAACTACCACACACTGGGTGGCTTGAACAATCAAAATTTATTTTCTTACAGTTTTAAAAGCTGGGAGTCCAAAATCAAGTTGCCAGCAGGTTTCCTCTGAGGTCTGTCCCCTTGCAGGTGGCCACCTTCTCTCTGTGTCTTCACGTGGTCTTTCCTCCAGAGATTCAAATCTCTGATCTCTCTCTGTATAGCCTAATCTCCTTTCTCCATGAGTACACTGGTCTGATTCAAGGGGCAGTTCAGATGAACTCATTTAACCTTAATTACCTCTTTAAAAGCCCTATCCAAATATAGTCACATTCTGATGGACTGGGGGCTTGGGCTTCAATGTACAAATTTTAGGGGAACACAATTCAGCCCATAACACTAATGAAAGTAATAAATGAACACTAATGGCTGATTATATTGCTAAGAGAGGAGACAGACACTATGTGCCTTCTGTTTAAAGGACACAATACAAATCCTTGCTAAACATTAGACTGAATTGTATCAATCGTCTAGATTTACCAATGGACAGATAATACAACAGACAAAGGGACATGTTAAGTGACACAGAAGGATTCAGTCAGCAATATCTAGACCTTGGGAAATGACAGAAAACATAACTAATTTTTTTGACACACAGATTGAAGAAACAAGATAGATGAATGGAGAACCCATAAATAAAAAGACTCGAGACATGTTAGTTATTGTAAAATATGGATCCTAATTTGTATAAATAGGGCAATTTGAATACTGATTACATTTAATAATATGAGAAATTATAAATTTTAGGGAACATAGTAATGGTATCATGACTGTGTTTAAAAAGGTCTCTTAATTTTCAGAGATATATAGAAAATAGTTAAAAATAAAATTGTATAGTATCTGGCATTTTTTAAAAGATTTTATTTTTATTTTTTTGAGAAAGAGAGAGAGAGTGAGTGAGAGAGAGAGAACACAAGCTTTGTGGGGGGGCAGTGCAGAGGGAGAGGGAGAAGCAGACTCCCCGCTGAGCAGGGAGCCTGACTCCAGGCTCAGTCCGGGGACTCCAGGATCATGACCTGAGCCTAAGGCCGTTGCTTAACCAACTGAGCCACCCAGGTGCTCCCAATATCTGGCATTTATTTCAAAATAAATCTGATAGGAATGGTGGCAAGAAAAGGTATAAATAAACAAGATTGAAAATGAGTCGATAATTGCTTAAGCAGGATGAGTACTTTGTTTCATGATTCAATTCTTTTTTTATGTATTTGAAAATTTCCATAATAAAAAGTTGAAAAGGCTTATATTAGTATTTTGAGTTTCATAAATGATCACGAAGTTGGTAGTTGGTACATGTTTTAGTTGTTTTCCTGTGGTAATGATGAGTTCTGATGGGTCAGTTTATGTCTCTAGAGTTTTCCTTGTAAGGTTAATTGTGTGCATTGGAGTGCTGACTGAGGTTAGGAGAGCAAGCTCTGGTGGAAGAAAAGTGTTTCGGCTCTCCAAACTAACTACTTTATGTGAGTATTAAACTTTGATGCTACCCTCATTAGCACAATATTCTTGTCACCTGGGCTAACCTGTCCAGGTGGTTCTCTGATAGTGTTCAGTTCAATAAATTTAGACTTCACACAATAGTGCTTGCCATTTTATGCCCTCCTGTCCCAAATATATTTCAAAATATGTTCAATCCAGCTGTTAGTTAGACTGCATAAAATACTGTAATAACACTTTTGAGGATTGAGATGATGTTTGAAGTGTTTCAAGAGTCTTTTCCCTCTGGATTAGAAAACGGCTTTGCCAGAAACAAAATAAATCTCAAAATCCACAGTTTCTATTTACTTTCTACAATAACCTTGCATTTAAAAAGCATTTGGAAAAAAGGATAATCTTCTGATTGCCTATGTATTAAATGAACAAGAATAGAATCTAAAACAAAGTTGCTCTACATCTATATTCCCACATATGTAATTTCAATTTTCAGGTCAAAAAATGTATATTTTAGTAATTTTATAAGCTTGACTTCATAGTTTATAATTCACAGAGCTTGGTGATCAAGATTAAATGAAATAATGAATATAAATACTCAGCACAGTAAGCCTTCCATAAATGGTAGAACTATTATAAACATTTTTCTCAAAAAATTCATATCTTGGACAAAATTTTAAATCTGAATATTTTCTGTATATGTGTATTTTGAAAATAATTTAATTTGTTTAAATTCATAGAGTAATTCTTAGTATAACCAAATTATTACTTCTTGAAATTGAATTTAGATTTTAATAAATTTTCAAAATGGTTTCCACATTAAAAAAAAAAAAAGCACCTGTCATCTCCAATGTTAACAGAGGATTATACAGAAAGGTCCAGTATAATGATTGAGTTAATATTCCTGAGAAATAAACTGTTAAAGCTGTATCATGTAAGGAATGTTATTAACTATTTTTCTACTAAGGATTCCATAATTGTTATTTTAAGTTACAACTCTGGATTTTATTAATTTAGTAAAGGCAATCATTAATGAGTTGAGCCACAGTTATAATGAAATCCCATATATTTTATTATATGGATCACAAAATTTACAAACACATGTGGTGGGATTCTGGTATTGATTTTTAAATGGATTCTTATTAAGGAACTAGATACTTCTCAGAAAGGTATGGCTAAGAGAATGGTCTAAGGTGTTTTCTATATTCTAAATTTTTATTTAAATTTTTCTGATACCACCCAAGTATCTGTTTTGAATTTGTTTCTTTATTCTTTGGCTTGAAGCCTTTGTGCATCTGGTGCTTATTCTGCTGTGACTTTGGAGAAAGGTTACCATTTATTAGGATAACTTCTTAAGTTCCCAGCTGAAAATTATACCCTCAGTTGGACAGAACATCCCTGTACAAGACTTCCTCTGTTACCCACTGAATAATTTCTACTATACATAGAAAGCCAAGACTGATTAATGATTTCATTTTCAGTAACCAGTGATCTGGATTATTATTGACAAGACAAGAATGATACCTGGTTATTGATTCTTTATATTAAGGAAAGATATCTTATGAAATCCATATGCTTTACATAGTGATATGATAGAAAAAACAATGGAAAATATGTTTTCATAGTAAGGTTTTATTATATATAACAGATGACCAACTTTCATTAAAAGTTTATTCTTTTTACCTGCAATTATAAATAAGGCAAATTATATATTTAAATATAAAAGAACTAAGGTTGAACCAAAATGTTGACTAAATTAAAATACTGATAAAAATACAGATTGTAGGGCGCCTGGGTGGCTCAGTCGGTTAAGTGACTGCCTTCGGCTCAGGTCATGATCCCAGGGTCCTGGGATTGAGCCCCACATCGGGCTCCCTGCTTGACGGGAAGCCTCTCCCAGTCCCCCTGCTTGTGTTCCCTCTCTCGCTGTCTCTCTCTGTCAAATAAATAAATAAAATCTTAAAAAAAAATACAGATTGTAAAAGTTATTTGAAAATATTTGAACTGGGTGCTCTTTTACTCATTCTGATTTTAGAATCTGTCTGACTGCAGGTAATCACACATAGCCTCCAATTTCTACAGTTGGCTTTAGAAAGCCAAACATAAATTGGAGTAAAGAAGTGAGAGATCTCTTTCTACTGTTTTTCTCTATAGCAAATAAAAAGGTATACTTGAAATGCAGCCAGATATGTCTAAGGGATAATATAAATGCACTCATACATCCATTAAACCAAGGACAATGTATTGAGAATAAAAAAACAGATATTTTAGATCTCAACCATTCGATTATATGTTAGTGATAAAAAAGTGCTGGAGGTATTATAAAGAATAAAAAGATGATTCCAGCCATCAAGGAGCTCAGAATTCCACTGAGGGAATTAGACAAGTGAATGACTAAAACCTAGAATAATGCCCCAGATAATGAGTACCACAGAAGATTAAGTTGAGAGATGCAGCAAAAGCAAACTCATCACTGTCTGGCAAGTGCTTTTTCAATTCTAATTTGAGGAAATTTAAATCAATCAATATATGCAGAAAAATCGATTGTCCCCAGAGGAGACGGATCTCTTAAAACTACTTCTTTTCCTCAAAGAGATTGTGTTTTAACTAAAATGGCTTGATAAAAAGTTTGATCCTAAAATGAGAATTTATGAGCTGTGATCTGTAGTGAGTTGAATTCCACCCCCCTCCCCGCCCCACCCAAATGAAACAAAACAAAAAACAAATATATCCACAGATTAATCCCTGGAACCTATGAATGTGTCTTATTTGGGGAAAATGTCTTTGCAAATATAATTCAGATAAGGATTTTGAGATGATGTCATCATGGATTATCTAGGTCGGCCATATGCCCAGTAATAAATATTCTTATGGAGGAAGGTAGAGAGAGATTTGATGGAGGGAGAGGAGGATATGGCCATGTGAAGACAGAGGCAAAGCTGGCAGTTAAACAACCACAAGCCAAGGAATGCCTGGAGCCACAAGAAGCTGGAAGAAGCAAGGAAAGCTTCTCCCCGAGAGCCTTTCAAGAGAGCATGACCCTGCCAACGCTTTGATTTCAGATCCGTCCTCTGGAACTGTGAGAAAACAAATTTCTGTTCTTTTAACCTATTGAGTTTTTGGTTGTTACAGCAGCCATAGAAAACAAATCATGATCTAATTTGCCCTATTTTCCAAAGTATAGATAATTTTGCAAGTGTTTCAGTTGGGTCCAACCAAGATGAAAGTGCATACAGAAATGCCTATCTATCTGAATTACAGTAGAGAAACATTTTTTTTAAGCTTTCAGATAAAAAGGAAAGTATTGGAAAAAGGAAAGAATATCCCTCATGTATGTACAACTGCCTACTGCCTTCTAGAAGCCTTGGGTGTCCAGTCAATTTCAGAAGCAAAGGTGACCATTAACTGTCCCTACACCATATGTTTCAATTATTTATTACTGTATAACAAAACACCCTAAAATTTACTGGCTTAAAACAAAAACTTTATTCTTAAAGATTCAGTAGGTCTGGTATTCAGGCAAGACTCAATAGAGATGGAGCACCTCTGCTCCACGTGGTGTTGACTAAGATAGCTCGGTCAGGATCAAAAGGATTCAAGATGGTATCACTCGCATGTCTGGGGCATTGGTGCTGGCTGTTGGCTAAGGTCCCATAGTTTTCTTTCATGTGACTCCTTTTTCTTTCCACATAGTCTCTCATTATTCAGTCTTCTATCCTAGTCTTTTTTTACTTGATCGTTGGCTTCCCAAAATGAGAAAACAAAAGCTATAAGATCTCTCAAGTCCCAAGCCCAGAAATCATATATCATCCCCTCTGCCTAATTCTACTGGTAAAAGTAAGTCACAGAGCTAACTCAGATTCAAGGAGAGGGGGAATGGACTCTACCTCTTGATGAAAGATTGGTATGCATTCACAGGCACAGGAGGAATTATCTGTGGCCATCTTGCAGACAGACTTCTACACAGTGGTCTGCTTTTTCTATCATTTTCTTTGATGAGATTTGATCCTTTCTCATGGATATCTCCATTCTTTAAATACTGAGTACTTATTATTTATGCCAGTCTTTTAGGAATTAGTAACATACTACCTAGGGGAATTGGTTGTATTTTTTTTCTTTATAAAATTTTTCTGCTTTGTCATTTCAAAAAGATAAATTCTTGGAGAAGAAAGATGATGTTCTATGCATCCTGTACCCCATAACACTAACACAGCAGGTATTTAATAAATGTCTTTTTGATTATAAATGTTGAGTGATGGGAAAATAATGTATTTAAACTATGCACACTATTGCATCAATGTCCACTAGATTATTTATTGCTAAATCTCTTGCAGGTCATTGTGATCAGTTAGTCCTAACCTCTTCCAAATACCCCTGCCATTCCTCATGCTTATCATGTGTGTGTGATTATAGCTAATAATTGCCAGTGGAAGTATATATGGGGAAAGTATTTAGGATCATTAATTTTAAAAGAGTAATTAGAAAAACATGTAAATCCATAAAGAACTCTTTTTTGAAGTATGCTAGAATTTCCAAACATGCCTGATTTATGGGAGTCTCAATTGCATAAATGTTTGCAATATTTTGCAATGAAGTAAAAATTATTTTCAAAGCTGATAAGAATGCTCAGAGGCATAGTCAATCACTTGATGATTCACAGTTCTATGAAACTCCAGCACTCCATCCTCATTTTGAGCCTAAGCACAGGCATCTGATAAAGAAGGAGCCAGAAAGGAAGAATTACACAGTGACCTAGACAATAGTGTCATGTCAGCCTTAGCATCAGATCAACTGATTGCAATGGCTGATTGTACTGTTTATGGCAAGAATTATTTGGAAAATTTGAATGAGTAATCCTCTCTTGATCATCACAGGAATGACTCTTGGTATGAATCCAGTCATATTAAACAATTACAGAATCACAAAGCTAGAAAGGATTTTATGAGAACTAGCTGATTTATTTCTTACCTTGCAATAAAACCCACATGCCACAAAGTACTCTAGGCAACTGAAACTTAATCTTTGAGAAAAATAAGACCCATTCATTCATCCAACAAATATTTATTATTTGTGAATTGTCTAGGTGCTTGGTATCCATTAGTACACAAAACAGGCAAAAACCTCTGCCTTTGTGGAACTTGTAGTTTAATGGGGCAATAAAAAGGATTCCATGGGTTTCCCTTTATCAATATCAGTAATCCTTGTTGGCTTTATATATATTGGAGGTTGCTTTGCTCATATTATAAGAAACTATCCACAAAATAGACCTAATCACTAATAGTTGTGAGAAAAGAGTTTAGAATTTATTTGCATCAATCCCTTACTTGAAATAAAAACTAGGCCTTCAAATGCCCAGTCCAACATTCTTTACTTTTTGCCCACTTCTTCAAAAATACCTTCTTTTTCCTACATTGATGTAGTTATAGAATGCATTCACAAAACCTAGCACAACTTCCATATAATTACCTATAAATCTTTTGGTTCCATATGACAGAAACCCAACTTGAATAGTTGAGGTTAAAGGAAAGAGGGGGTGTGGGTTAAGCAAATAAATTTTAGTTTTTCAAGGACCCCAAAACACAAATAGAGCTACTCCTAGGAAATGAGCACTCAGACACCATTGGGACTGTCCATGTGCCCCTTGCTCTATTCTCTTCTGAAAAATTATCCTATTGATTGAAGTCAGAATCACCTAGTGGTTTCTGGTGCTAAACTGCCTGGGTTCAAATCCTGATGATTTCACTTTTGAGCTGAGTAATCTGGAACAGGTCAATAATCTTTCTAATCCTCAATTTCCTCATCTGTTAAAATTAGGATAATTAATAGTATCCACCTATAGGATTATAGCAAAAAAGTAAATTAAATAATTTCCAGGGCTTTGGTACAATGCCTGCCTCATAGGAAGTCTTCAATAAATGCGAACAGTCATTACAAAGTAAGAAATGTCAAGGGCGAGCTGGGGAGAGCTGAGCTGCTGGGTATGGGAGTAGTCAATTAAGACAACAAGCCAAAATGAACATCAATTAAGCCTTTATTCACTTAGGAAAAGAAAGTTGGAAAGAAGGTCCTGGCTCCCCCAGTGTCCCTTATTTTCATACAGAATGACACCAGGTGAGAGTCAGATGTATCAGCACATATGGGGGAATTGTCTCACTGCTGAAGCAAACCCTGAGGCTCCTGCAGTTTTATGGACCAGTGCAGGTGTGAGGAGGAAGGCAAGGAGAAGGGAAGGGCTAGGAATGGAAAAATATCAAGTCAGAATACCAGAAAGTGTCTTCAAGGCAATCCCCTCCCTCAGCCAGAATGTTCTCAGCAGAGGCTCCTAGGGAAAGGCCTAAGGCCAAGGCCCAGATAAAGAGGCCTCTGAACAGAGGCTTCTGGGCTAAGCAGGCAGATATTGCCTAAAAATGTGGCCAGCCAAAGGGACCTGAGTTCTGGACTACAACTCTCTTCAATATAAAGCCATCCTAATCGCCTGTATTCAGGCCTAAAATATTATTCACAGATTTTTGGCCAGGAGCTGTACTCTTTAAGAGGATTTTGCATTGTTGAGAGAGCTTTCCCCTCCTAGATGGGTAATGTTTTATCCCCTAAAGTTTCAACACTTCATATTTCATGGATATTTTGTGGTTTTCCTTTTAGTGAGATACTGTAGATACATGTCTTAAAATGAGTCTTGGAATATAAGAAATACCCATCATAGGTTATGTTTTACTCTTATTGTTGTTGTTGCTATTGTTGTTGTTGTTGTTGTTATATAATTGTTCAAATGATAGGACTAACATAACAACTTATTTTATTCTCTACAGGGTTAGGTAATGTCATCATTGCTCATACTGAAGGCTTCTGAAAAATCATCCCTTGATCTTATTATGTAGAGCTTATCCTCTCTGTACCCAGGAAGAATGAGAGTTGCAAATCTACATTCCCAAAAACAAACACAAAAATTTAGTAGCTGGCAGCATAACATCTTGGCTATCTACTGAGATCTTCATTTAAGGCATTGTTTAAAAAATAATCAACAATCACTACAAGATGTATGAAGTTTCCTGTTTAAAAAGCATCTAAATTTGTTTTAGTATTCAATAAAAATGGAAGTCCCACTTTGTGCCAGGAATTATGTATTTAAGAAGGTAGTGGGGAGACAAAAACAGTAATTTTTCCTGACTTAATGGAAACTTACAGATAATTAGTACAATAAATGTTAATCTATAAAGGAGAGGAACATGATACTACATTGGAGGGAACAGAGCTAACCTGGGAGGTGGGGACAGGTAGTCAGGGAAGGTTTACACTAACCTATAGATGTTTACATTGAGATCTAAAATATGAGTAAGAGTGAATTCAGTAATTCATTGAAGAATGGCAGGTGTCTAGATTCCTCCACTCAAGGAAAACTATATCATCAAAACCATTGTTTCTCAAATTTGGCTACACTTTAGAATCATCTTGGAAACTTTTTTTTTAAAGATTTATTTACTTATTTGAGAGAGAGAGAGCACACACACCCATGTGCAAGTGGAGGGCACAGAGGGAGAGGGAGAGAGAGAATCCTCAAGCAGAACCCCCAATGAGTGCAGAGCCCAATGCTGTGGGGCTCGATCTCCCGACCCTGAGATCATGACCTGAGCTGAAACCAAGAGTCAGCCACTTAACCAACTGAGCGACCCAGGTGCCCCATCTTGGAAACTTTAGAAAATACTGGTGTCTGGATTTCATGTCCCGAAATCCTGATTTAATTGGCATGGCATATAGCTGTGGCATTGTTTTTGTTTGTTTTTTTGTTTTGTTTTGTTTTCACTCCCAAGTAGTTCTTTTTTTTTTTAAAGATTTTATTTATTTATTTGAGACAGAGAGAGTGAGAGAGCGCAAGAGGGGGTAGGGTTAGAGGGAGAAGCAGACTCCCTGCCGAGCAGGGAGCCCGATGTGGGACTCGATCCCGGGACTCCAGGATCATGACCTGAGCCGAAGGCAGTCGCTTAACCAACTGAGCCACCCAGGCGCCCCCAAGTAGTTCTGATATATTTCAGTGTTTGAGAAATAATGTTTAAATCCTTAAGGCAGGAGGAGTGTGTCTAACTCAAGAAACTGAAGGAAAATGAGTACGGTTGGAGTTCAAATACTGAGAGAGAATGTGGTGTGACATGAGATTGTGAATGTAAAATGTGACAAATCACATAGGTCTTGGTTGGCCACATTAGAAGTTTGGTCTTTCTCTTGATAACAATGGAAAACTGTGGAAAGATTTTAGACAGAGGACATCATTTTTAATTTATATTTATGTTACAACATAGAGTGAAGATTGTAAAAGAGAAGCAATGGAGTTAGCTTGGACTAGGTTGGTGACAAGGAGATGGAGTTAAATGGATTTGAGAGTTTGTTTTTGGAAGGGAAATTGGCAGATTGGCAATGGATTAGATATGTGTGGTTGTAAGACAGATTTGTTAGTTTTTGGCTAGTGGGAGGATGGATGGTAGGGGATAGATTATGAGTTTAATCTTTTAGATATTTGAGGTGACTTTGAGTTATCTAAGCAGAAACATTGAAGAGATAGTAAAATATAAACAGATGTCCGGGCTTCAGATTTTAGATTATTTGGGAAAAAAGATCTACAGTACAATAGAAATGCTTTAAGTTAAACTTTTTAAGTGTTCGTTAACTTTGTAATTTCAAAAAATAAATATTTTACTTATGCAAAACACTGTAATAGGCACTGGGCACACAAAGATAATTAAGATGGTACCCCTGATTATTTAATAGACAAGGAAAGAAAGAGAATTCTAATGTGGTTTTAAAATGAAGATTCCCCCGTTAAAACATCTCAAGATAGCAAAGAATGAAGGAGAGGAAAATCCAGCAAATTTTATCAGGTTGTAATCACTAAATGCGAAAATATTATTAGAAAAAAATCTGATCAGAAAAAAAGGAAAGCTAGTAGAATTTGAGTGAAGGGAATCACCCTGAAGAATTACAAAAATTGGCAAAGGTACAATATGATAATAGGACACGATCTCAGGGGATGTTTTGCGTTTTCATTCAGTTTTGAACTGGAGAGACAAAAAAAGGAAGGAGAAAAAGAAAAAGAGGGAGAAGAAAGAGGATAACAGGAGTTTTAATGAATGCATTCATTTATCAGATATTTATTGGTACCTACCATGTTCTAATATATCAATACTATGATAAGGGCTAGGGGTACAAGAGTAGACAAGGTAGGCATCATTCTGACTTCACAGAGTTTATAACCTCCTATCCTATTTAGAGCAAGAAAAATAAAATTGCTTGTTTATTTGAGAAAGTATCCCTAGTTAGCTTTTGTAAAAGAAGCCAGTAAAAATGATGCCTTCAGGCGGCAGGCGCCATGTCTGGCCGCGAAGGTGGCAAGAAGAAGTCCCTGAAGCAGCCCAAGAAGCAGGCCAAGGAGATGGACGAGGAAGATAAGGCATTCAAGCAGAAACAGAAAGAGGAGCAGAAGAAACTCGAGGAGCTAAAAACGAAGGCCGCAGGGAAGGGCCCCCTGGCCACAGGCGGAATTAAGAAATCTGGCAAAAAGTAAGCTGTTCCTTGTGCCCGAGGCAATGATGATCCTTAATTCCATTCCTGTTTAAACATCTGGATTCCCTGTCATAGCGTCTGTTGCTACCTATAGCTGGAATGAAGTGTTGTGTTAGATCCTGTTGTACATTTAAGAATAAACTTTTGTAAAAAAAAAAAATGATGCCTTCAGTCAATGAGGTTAAGTAGCCATTCTATGAGACTGCATTCCCTCGGTGTTAAGGCAAGTTTTAGAGCAGGACTTCTCAATCTTGACTGGAGGTTGAAATCACCTGGAGAGCCGTACATAAGACTGATGCCTGGATCCCATCCCTGGAGATTTGGACTTCATTGTTCTGGGTTTGTGCTGGTACATAGGAAGTGTTTAAAATTTTCAGGGGAGGGCGCCTGGATGGCTCAGTTGGTTAAGCGACTGCCTTCAGCTCAGGTCATGATCCCAGGGTCCTGGGATCAAGTCCCACATCGGGCTCCCGGCTCAGCGGGGAGCCCGCCTCTCCCTCTGATTCTCTCCTCTCTCATGCTGTTTCTTGCTCGCTCTCTGATAAATAAATAAAAAATCTTTAAAAAAAATAAAATAAAATAAAATAAAATAAAATTTTCAGGGGATTCTAATATGCAGCCAAAGTTTGAGAACCACAGCTTTAGAGGCATGCTTCCTCACTGAAACTAGGAAGGGACTCCAAATGATGAGGCTGAGCAAGAAACAAGAGAGCTGATTTTATAGGAATGATGATAATTAACACTTCTTTAGTCTTTAGGTGTCAAGAACACTTCTAAATACTTGATATATATGAAGTCAGTTAAGAATGCCACCAACCCTGTGAGGAAGTCGCTTTTACTGTGCCCATTTGAGAGGTGAAAAAACTGAGGCCCAAAGACACATGTGCAGCAAGTGTCAGAGTAGGTGCTTGAACCTAAGCAGTCTGGTTCTAGAGTTTCTGATCTTAGCCACTATGATATACTGCCTCTAGATATAGTGTAACAGTAATTTTACACCAAGAAGAATTATACAAGAAGGGAAAACTTATAATAATGGTAAAATATTATTAAATCAGTTAAATGCCAGGTGATAACTGAGAGTAATTATTATGGCTGCATAAAACATCTTTGAGCTATTTTTTTTTTCATATCTATAGCTTCTCATGTTTATATTCTTCATTTGTGGAAATCAGCTAAGTTCATCTTATTTTACATGTACATTGTTACATGGTACAGAAATTTTGTTTGCAGCAGCAATACAGGGAAATGTAAGCAGTGAAATCAGGGGATATTTTTTTCTGATTTCTTTTTCAAAGACATTTTCTCCTAAAGAAAACTCAAGAGCTAAGGCTATTTCACATAATCTAAAGAACGTCTACTTCATGGTAATGACCAAGTGTAGGAATAGACTCTTAGGAGGAAATAATCATCCCCTAGGGAGCAAGTCCTACAAATTGAACTTGTTTTACAGGTGGAAATATCACCAAAAAAATTATCATTGGAGGGATTACTGACACACCACATGCCTGTACATATCAAAGAAAAACATTACAATTTAACTCTATAAAACATGTATCTGAGCCAACCTGCCATATGTATTTCTTTTTACATTTTCTATCCCATTATAGAAGTAATATCTACCAAATAAATGCTGTGCATTTCTGAATGGTTAGCTTTTGGCTACTTTGCCTATGCCTTATTGTTCCTTTTTTTCCTTTGAAGGCTGAGAAAGCAAATAAAGGAAATGCAGTGGCCAGCAGCCCACAGCCTGCAGTGCGGTGGATAGTCTGTGTCCTGCAGCTGGAGCTTCCGTACTATAGCCAGGCTTCGTTTGTTCCATATGAATACAAGCTAATAAATATAGGGAATTCCATTTGGTATTCAATTAAGAGCTCTCTTGACTCCTGTGATTAAGGCCTATGACTATTAAGCATAAAATTAAAGTTGAACAGTTCAGCTCTTTTTTGACATTATAACACTGCCTGAAAAATAGTGATGCAAAACCAAGTCAAACGTCATCATTTAAAGCCCCTGAACAAATGAAAAGAGGAAATATTGAAAGGAAAAGAGTAAATATCTAAAACTTGCTCATTTGCTAATGACGTGACACATCATGTTAGGAGCATATTAGT
Source organism: Neomonachus schauinslandi (assembly GCF_002201575.2). Lineage (NCBI taxonomy): Eukaryota > Metazoa > Chordata > Mammalia > Carnivora > Phocidae > Neomonachus > Neomonachus schauinslandi. Next base: position 127,317,679 of record NC_058404.1, on the reverse strand, counting down.
GTCCTCATGCAAATACAGCAACCATTTTGTTGAACACAAGATATTACATTGATTTTAACAGAGAGTGACAAGATTATTATTGCTAAAGCTCCAATGAAGGGGATAATTAAAGCATTAAGCATTTTTAAGGTTTTAAAGTGACTTTCAGCAATAACCAGATAATACTATAGGAAATCGATATACTGTAATTGAAAGGAAATTGAATTGGTCTTTATTTTTTTAATCCCTTCTAAATTTTCTCTAGACTGTCAGACCATGGGAGATAGTGAATCTTGTTTTGCCATCAGCAGTATGACTTTCTGTAAATCTCATGTGCTGCAGGGGCTACTTTTATTATTTTTTTACTTAGAAAGTGTTCAGCTGAATAGAGAGTATTATAAGATTCTGTGTGCATTATCTTTATTAGTCTCTGGCCTCATTGTTTAAAAAAAGTGGGGGGGGGCAAAAATAAAAACGCAATCAGACAAAAACAACCTTCTCCACATATCCAGAGAAATCAAGTTAATAGAATTTCTAACAATGAAACCAGAGAAATTGTTAGATAAGCCTCACACTTGAACTTAAATAAAATTCTTCTAGGCTTTTTTTTTTTTTAATCAAACACTATGCCTGTCAATCTGGCTACACTGCAAGGAATATGACCCATTGTAGATACAAATTCATTTTGAATCTGTGTGAACCTAACTCATTTGTATTGCTTATTATTGGAAAGAGCTATTACAATCAAACAGAAAAGCTTGAAGGGAACCTCAGGGAGATGAGTGGCTATGAACAGAAATTAAGGAATCTTAAAACTTGAAAAATCCTTCAAAAAGATGTGAATAATCAACATTTTCTCTGTGTGTTTCTGTTGTTTATTTCCTCATTTATTTCTGGTGTACATTTTGAGAAGCATCATAGACCTTATGATGAATGAGATGTGTTCCACACTTATCTATAGTAATTTGGTGACACAAAGTAGAGATTTCCAGAAATGTTTTTGAGAATCTCTTGTCCATTTCATTTTTCTGTTACTTTCCTTATTCTACTCAATGCCTCTTGACTGATTAAGTGGATAAAAGATAACACAGTAGAAGGAGCACAGTCTCTCAATTCTCAGTTTCCCCTTCTGTAGAATGGAGATAATAATGTTGCCTTTCTCATTGTACTGTTTTGAGAAGTAAATTAATTAATATAAGTAAAGACCTCAGAGGATTATATACTATGCATTATGTACATGTTATAATTTCTTTGATAAAAATGATGATGATGATGATTTGCATTTTTAATTGTATTGCCAAAATGTGAATTCACCAGTTGTTATATTGAGGCAGCTACTTAACAATTCTGAGCTTTAAGTTTTTGACTAAAATATAGGAATAATATTTTCTCTACCTACCTTAAATAGATATTTATGAAAAAAATTCATAAGCTATAAAACAGAACTGCAATTGAAAGCACTGAATCTGGACTTTTATTTTTTTTTTTTTTAAAGATTTTATTTATTTACCTGAGAGAGAGAGAGGGAGAGAGAGTGAGGACAAGCAAGGGAGGGGCAGAGGAAGAGGGAGAAGCAGACTCCCTGCTACACAGGGAGCCCGATGCGGGGCTCGATCCCAGGACCTGGAGATCATGACCTGAGCTGAAGGCAGACGCTCAACCGACTGAGTCACCCAGGCGCCCCAAATCTGGGCTTTTAAAAGCACTCGTTTAAATCCTAGTTTTATCTCTTAGTAGTTATGTGACTTTAGTAAGCCCTTAGTTTCTATGTTTATAAAATAAAAATTGTAGCAACACCTTCTCCTAAAGTTATTTTGAGGCTTAAATGAGATCAAGTATAAAGAGCTCAGTATCATGGCTAACACTTAGAAATTATTCCAAAAAATGTAAAAAAAATAGTTCTATTCAATATAGGAAATAAGTATTATCTTAATTTCTGAATGATTTCTTTGTTTTGCCCCATTTTGATATGTGACAAGTGGATATATTTTATTTCTAGTTTTCCAGATAATCTGTATTCTAAACATTCTCTACCTCAAAATTCATCTCTGAAATTCCTAGCTCTTGGTGTCCATAGCTAATATTCAGCCAACTTTAAGTGTTAGAGTTTGTACATATGAACAACTGAATTAAGTAAAAGGTATTACCAATCCTAAAAATCCCAGCTGTTATGATGAAGAGAAACAACTTTACAAGTACTACGATCAAAAGACACGTGAGTCAAATAGCAAGCCACGGAGGGGGTGGGGTGAGGAGAGAGAGAAAATAGAAATGGGAAAAATCATCAGGCAGAGGAGAAAATGATGTCTTGTAATATATATGAGAAAGAACTTGGCCAAATTTTTTTTTTAAGTGAGAAGAAACATTATATATGTACACATGATATATATATACAAATGTTTAAGTTACGGCCCACGTCTGAAGACAAATATTTTTATTGTTATTTCAAAATCCCAAATGTTTGAGTGCCTTAGAATTTTTAAACCATTGACTATATTTAGTTATGTTTAAAGGAAGATGTAATTAAGAAGCTAGAAATTATATATGTTTAAATGTTTGTCCAGAACATTGTTGAAACAAATTGCTCAGCAAGTTTTATTGTTATTCCATAGTAAATATTTTGACTAGTCAATCACCAAAATGCTATGGTCAAGTTGGCATTAATAGATGTCATTTATTTAGGCAAACTGACAGTAGATTCACCAAGGAAGACAAAAAAAGAAATCCTTGTATTTACTTTGGTGACTTAGCCATATTTACCTTGAACAACATGATGTCCTAAAAGCTACTCATTAAGCTTAGAATTAAGTTAATAGAACTGTAAAAGATGGATAGTGTAGTAGGTCTTCATTTAATGTCATAAACCACCTTTTCCACCAGTATTAATTTAGTCTAAGAAAATAAAATCTTCTTGAAAACGTTACTAGAAAAAGTGCACATCAAGGAATGTAATTGAGCATAGACTGGTTGACCTGAGAAGAGAACAAAAAGCTCGAAAGAAATTTCATAAGGTTTTAAATTGGGCAAGAGGACTACACTATCTCTGATAATTAGACTTTCAATACATTTGGATTTGCTAATTGGATCTAAGTTCTAATGAGACTTTTTAGGAAACTAAGAATGATATCATTATATGAATTTAATGTGCTTTTATAGTTGAAACCTACAATTAGCAGCCCTCCAAATTGTTTTAATACAGAGAAAGCTGGCTTTTTGTTTATATTGTGACATCCCTTCTCTTAAGATATATTATGTATATTTTAGGTTTCTTAATTAAACACCTCTTGGGGACTCAAAGAGAAACTTGAGTTTTAATAGGAAGCACCTGAATCTGTTATTTGTGAAGGAGACTTGCCAGTATGTTGCCAACTTTGGAAGCCACAAACAAAAGGCAATACAAGGAAATAAATCAGTCTTCAGGAGGAAGCAGCACAAATAACCACGTGCCCCTATAAACCATTCAGTCAATCAGAGCAGTCTCCAAATATGATGGAAGATCTGTTACATTTTTAAAGCATGCAGATATGGAATAGGTTCCCAAAAGTGAAGGCTCATGGATCTAGTATCAGAATTGATAGCACGGCATTTCTTCCCAAGATGTGCATTACAGCATTCTTTTTGCAGCTTTGCTCCTTGGATTATCTGCTAATTCAAGTCATAAGATCTCTTTTTTTCTCCTTATTTCGGAATTGAGAGTCATCAGTTTTTATCCTGTTGTGATTTATAGGCAGCGATTTTAAAACTGGGAGCCCTCAGATATGGATATTTGGAGATCATGACCTGAGCTGAAGAGATAAGAACTACATGAGGATGTAAAATTTAACCAGTATTTGGAGTGTAAAGAGCAGTGAATCATTGCAAGACTTTAAGGGAAAGGCTGCTGCCAAAATATTCCAAGGAAATTGATAGCACTGACAAAAAAGGCAAATTATATTGTTGTATGTACTGTGAATACTTGAAAACAACAAATAGAAATGGGAAAGTTTTTATCTTGGAGATTCATATTTCTAAGGCCATATACATGATTTTTTCCCTCAAATAAAAGCAGAAACCCTTCTAACTGTATTAAAAATCTTGTAGTTTTTTTCCAATAAAGGCAGTGTAATATCTAATTAAAACCATTGAAACTATAAGAAAATCTAACTTGTGCAATAATTGATATATTAAGAACAGACATTATACTAGAATTATATGTGCTATTATTTTTCCAATTAGTGCATTATGGGGACTAAGTTATTGGTGTATTATAACTCCTTATTAAGTTGATGTCCTTAGTAGAGTCTCCTAAAGCATATTGGATACTGTCATATGCCATATAATGATTTTTAAAAGCAGGAAATGGAATTTCTGATTGCTTCACTTGCTATTAAAAAAGAAAACTTGTGCAGGACCCTTCCTATACCAGTTATTCCAAGAGGTATCACACAGCTTTCTGAAAGACTTTTGCATAGGTGATTGGACTGTTCTTCAGGCAGGAAAGTGACCAACCTATTTTACCTTTCAGCTTGGGTGCTGGAATCCTGTCACGGGGCTGAATGGATCACTGACTGACAAGAAACTAGAGAATAACATGCGTGGAGTGGTTCTACGTGTGGTGACTGTTCTGGTAAGTCTGATCTGAGCCTTGTGGTTCTGGCTTCTAGAAGCTACTTTATCCCTCATTTCTTTACATTTTATTAAGTGATGCCATAATCTTAAAAAAACTTTTAACAACTCCTGACTATGCTTTCAAAGATATGTTTAATGGTCATATTTTCCAACCTTCAATTTATATGGATCAGAATCAGATTTTTGCAGGCTTTACTTTTAATTACAGTGCTTTTGTCAGTAACTTTCTGAGACATTTTAGTCCCAGTTTGCTATACATGATAAAGTAACGGTCTCCCTCAGGTATTCTGTTACTGTAAGTATGCATAAATAAGAGTAACCATGCCAAACAAGGCTAGAGTTGACCAAATATAGTACATTCAATAATACTCAAACATTGGTAGACCAAAACAATGTTTTTCTAGCAAGAACCTACTTCAAAGGAAAGATCATACAATTGTTTAATAAATATTTATTGAGAATCAACTGTATTCAAGCTCAGTGCTGATTACTGAGGACCACTGATGAATAAAGAAATGGATAGATATGATTCTGTCTTTATGAAGCTCACCATCTAGATTCTGTGAATATTATATGGAATTATACAATTATAAATATAATTATACAATTACATTTACTTAGAAAATCAAAAGGTAACTATTATCATTATTCTTTATATTATTATTTTCTCTTCTAAAAGGCATATAAAATTACATGTTAATAGAAATCTTTTTTAACAACAAAATACTCAAATGGATACTGTCTAAATAGCCATAAAGCAGGAAAATATGCATTCTCCCTTGCTATTTCTATGAGTTTAGGCTTATGCTACTTTATAGTCAGTTTCAAAATGTCCATAGTTGTTAACTTTATTTTTCTTTAGAAAAGCCTACTTGTTTTTAAATTTGAAAAAGTCTTTTCTACAGGCTGAATAAATTGCAGAATTAGTAGGTGGAAAAAACCAGTCTTTTTTTTAAATTGCTGCCAATTGAATATCTAGCAAAGTTTATAACAGCAATGGCTGCCCCTTATACATTGTTTAATACAAATTAAGTGGACTCAACATAATTTCATTGTTAAAAAAAAGATCTGTATTATTCTCTGTAAGAGTATATTCAAATGAATAGTCTAGTCCCTATTTTTGGTATGTATACTTTAATCTTAGTTATTATTTTGATAAGATTTTTACTTTTTTGGCAAATAATTAAATTATGAATACTTGACAACTTGAATGTGATGGTGCTTCTGTATATACCCAAGGCTGTGGATATGCATCTGCACTGATGTGCTAATATTAAAAAAAAAAAGACAGACATTTAAAGTGCAGTGAACTATTAATAGTCTCCTTTCTAGTGATTAACATGGAATCTCAGGAGACAACTTCAATAAAAACAATATATGTACATTGTTTTTATCTTTGAAATTCATATTTCTAAGACAAGCTAACCTCACTGAGTCCCTAAGCAAATATTTATTTAATACTTTACTGTATGATAAGACTTGGTAATGGATTAAATGAATAATACCTATACCTATTACATTATATACCTATTATGTAGGTATATGTCTTCATCTTAAAGGTATGTTCATACCTCAAGGTACACATAGAATCTTGTTGGGAGATGCACATACAAAAAGAAAACCAGGCAAGAACTATTAAATACTTACTATATGCCAGGTACTTACGAAGTTATTTGCCTGTATTGTTTTATTTAGTCCTTAAACAGTATTTCCAAGAAATAGATACTTTTCTGATTCCAAGGATGAGGAAGAGGAAACTGGGACATCCAGAGGTTGGTTGGGGGAAAAAAAAAAAATGTGGAGGATATACTGATAGTAAGTAGCAGAGAGAGTTAGGATTCAAATCCAGGAAGTGAAACTGACTCCAGACCTCTTAACCTCTTCCCCCTTAACATTATATTATGTTCTCTCTACTCCTACTGTGATAAGTGTGAGAATTGAGGTATCTATAGGATTTTATTTGGTTTGAGGGCAAAAAATTCTTTACTCTGAATAAGATGACAATGAGTTTTATTGGGAAAGCTGCATATGGCAAATTATTTTAAATTCATTTCCAGGCTGAACAAAATGATTGCTATGCAATGAGATGGTATTGCTTCATGCAATGGTAATGTGTTCATGCCCCAGTCTCACCTTCAGGACTCATAATGGCCTCCATGTCCTGTAAGCTCAGCCCTGCCCAGATCCCAAACACGTTAGTGAGTGGATATAGGGAAACAATGTTTCCCCAGGTCTTCTGTGAGGAGATGTGGATTTATCAGTATGTAAAGGGGCCTTACACTTATTACACTCCCACGATATGCAGCCATTGTACTTAATAATTTTGGAGGCTTACTGTTTCTTCCTGTAATTCCTGTTTGAATGGAAACCGGCCATGACCTTCTTATTTATTTCCTTCCTACAAGCACTCTTCCAGGTCTAGGTCTTACTTACGTGGCCTAACAGGCTTCTGCTAAGAATGACTCTCCCCTCGACCCACCCGCAGCTCCAAAATCTTGATGCCCACTAAACCCCAAAACTTAGATTTGGTTTATATTGAACTTGTTTTGGCCACATAAACACCACTTCCTTGTATTCCATGAACTCGCCTCCAACACTATCAAGAAGGGAGAAGGAGGAGGAGGGTTCATGTGTAAAGACCCTGAGGGGAGGTCTCAGTCTTTATTTCATCCTAACTGCAGTCTAGTCCCAGTTCTACACATACCTGCTTTAGTGCTGAGGACATTTATGCTATAATGACACACAGGTTAATAAAATTGATTTTCTTTACCTAAGTTTTAAAACCCCCATTCCTATCACTATGAATGATATTTCATTGACTTGAAAGAAATACTCCGGGGCGCCTGGGTGGCTCAGTTGGTTAAGCAACTGCCTTCGGCTCAGGTCATGATCCCGGAGTCCTGGGATCGAGTCCCACATCGGGCTCCCGGCTCAGCGGGGAGCCTGCTTCTCCCTCTGACCCTCTCCCCTCTCATGCTGTTTCTCTGTCTCTCTCTCTTTCTCTCAAATAAATAAATAAATAAAATCTTAAAAAAAAAAAGAAAGAAATACTCCGATACTTATTTTAAACTAAATAATTCAGCAGCATACCATTTATGATGGGAAAATAAATGGTACATACAAATGATTAATTAAAGAGAGTCAAATAAAGGGCTTATTAACAAGGATATAAATAGGGTTAAAGGAATCAACAAGAGGTGTTGATGCATCAGGGCCTAGATGCACAGCAAGTCTTGACTACCCTGAAGTCTGATGGGGCAGGGAGAGGGAGTAGTACTAAGATTTGGCAATAGCTAGAACCATGGGAGAGAGACCATTCAATAGTAGCTGTGAATTTCCATACAGGAAGAGGATGGAGAAAGTCACTGTCAAACCACAATCAGGCAGTGAAGAAGTGGGGAGAAGAGTTATGTCAATTTCACTCCTCCTGTTTTTGCATCCCTTCATTGTCTCCAGGTGAAAATCTAACCAGAAGTCAGGGGGCGAGGAAGCCCAAGTAAGGAACACCACGCAAGTCAGCATGCCAGGACACAAAGCAGGGCAGCGAAGAGCACAGTGGATCCAGAGGGGAAATAGGGAAAAACCAACACTGGCATCTACTATTTGAAAGGACTTGTTAAAAAGTTTACAAGTGTTATTTAGTCCTTACAAAAACCCTACAAGAGATGTATCAATGACATTAGAAAGATGAAAATAGGGCACAAAAATGTTAACTAAATTTCCATGACCATATAGCTAATAAGAGCTAGAGATAAGTTTCAAGCCCAGAGATTTGGTTTCCAGAGTCCATGTCCTTAGCCTCTCTGATATTCTCCCTTAAGAATCAGAATGAACTCATGTTAGGCTTAAATTAAATATAACTATTGAGATGTGAGGTTTCCAAATTTATGGGATTGATAACTTAGGAGCATTTTTCTAAACAGCATCACATATGGATAACTTTATACTCAGCCATCTCCAAAGCTACATAAATGTCTTAGAAATGGAGGAGAAGATGGAATGAGAATAAAATTCAGACCCCACAAGCTTAGTCCTTTTTCTAAACTTTTCATTTTTATATTTGACCCACTAATCTCTACTTTTTACTGAGTGGACCAAGTGTATTACTACAAGGCACTTATTAAGATTTCTTTTTTCCTTTTAACTTCTGAAGTAATGCAACTATGGATAGCCATAAATGACCTATTATGTCATTCAGTTTTTTCATGGTAGTTCACAAAAAGTTGTTGCAAGCATGACTGAGTCACAAATATTATAATACTTATGAAAATATAGCAGAAAGAAGTTGGCAACAAGTGAAAAGTAAGGCTTGAGAAGGAAGCTATGCTGTACAAGATATCTGAAAACAAACTGGCATTTAGAAGGAGCTCACTGATTAATAATTCTTATTTGCTTGATTTGGTTTTGCTTAAAACAGACACATGACATCTCTAATGAAACATGAATTCACTCATGAATTCATTGGAGAAATATTTATTGAGTGCCTTCTTCTAGATGCTTGGGGTACATACAAAACAGACGAAGATACTAACTTTTGGGAGTTCCATTCTAGCAGGCACCTTCTAAAGCTCTCAGAATATTTTTGAAAAAAAAAAATGCAATACCATTGTCCTATAGTAAGTATGCAACACAGTATTCCTTTGCCATTGCCATAGAAATAATTTTAAAGCTTTGTATAAATGTATGATTGGAAATTTATGGTAAAGCTGTGATAGTGATTTTTCTGTATTTTATAAATTTGAAACTATACAATTTTTAACATTTTAATATCTGTGAAATCAGGATATGTCTTTCAGTTAATTAATGGTTCCTTGCAATTATATTTGGCAGCATATTTTATCTTTATTAGTGGTAGGAAAAACAGTTGTGCATTTTATAATTGAAAATATTTTAGATTAAATAATATATGGAGGGTATTTTTATAAAATTAATTAAGTTAATGGATATTCCTGGAAAGTTGAATTCAACTAATCTGGGCAAGAAGCCATCATAAAGAGAGAGACTATTTTAAGGAATACTTCCAAAAGAAAAGAAATAACATTAGGATATGAAGCCAATTTTTTAAAAAAGGACTGTAATAGCAATTTAAAAATTACTATCTAAACTAAAACTATCATTAGAATCACAGAAAGATAAATGTTTAAAATAAACAAAGGCAGCTTATCTTAAACCAGTACCACATAAAACAAAGTCCAAACTATGTGTTGAGAGAAGGTAAGTTTCCCCAAGCAGCTCACCATAAGAAGGTAGCTGCCAACTGAGTTGTCATTTTAAGAGTAATTTCCTTTTCCTAAAATATTTCCTTATTATTAGTCTCACTTCTTGGAATTTAGTTTTCAGCAGGCCTTATTTCCCTGTGAAAATTTACATTTTATCTGAGATCAGAGAAAGGTAAAATGACCTAAACCATTAGCCTTGATTCAACTATTTATTGAGCATATGTCATAAGCTAAACATTGTCCTGAATTCCAGAAAGGCAAAGATAAATAAGATGTAGTCCTTGCTTTCCAGGAGCTCTACGTAAACCATTTTATCAACATTATTAAGTTCTCTATCAGAAAATAGAACCTGTGTATGAAGGAGTTAGACAGAATTAAATACATTTCATAGAGGCTGAAAAAAGAATGATAAGGTTGAGAGAAATACATAGAAATAGAGAAGGACAGACATCACACTGTTTTTATGATCTAATCTCAGCAGTGACATCTAGGACTGACTTCATGGCTTTACAGGATAATTTAATTCCTTATTTCACTATGTCCTTTCATTCAGAACTCTTGTAACACTGTTATTTTTTTTTTTTTTGGTAGTAATTTCATTTATGTTATATTCTCCTTCTAAAATGTAACAATAAGACACAAAGTTGATTTCACTTATAAAAACAGATCAGTAAATATTTGTTGAAGGAACAAATCAAAATATTCAGATAGCCTGAAGGGGTGTGTGTGTGGTGGGGCAGGGGAGGTAGAAGTAGAGGGAGAGGAAAAGACAAAAAGGAAAGAAAAAGGAAAAAAAAACTCTATATGTAATTACACAAAAATAAGAACAGGTTGGACATAAGACTATGTCTGTGAATAGGCCACACTATAAATAGGTGGTCTTAAGATTCCTCATTCTTTGGTTTCCATTTCACTAACTCCAAATTTCCAAGAGCGATGGCAAAGGATAGCCCAGAGTGACAAGTATTCTTTTTTCAGCATGGGATTTCATTCCTGAATCTTTTCCCCTTTATTACACCTTGCTGAATCAATCAGACAGTTTTGCTGGAATGCTGGAGACGCCTTTATCTGTTTTATTTACATCTTGAGCAAGTCACTAAGCTTCCTGTTTTTCACTGTTCCCTTCTGAAGAACACCTGAGTTTCTCAAACTTCCCAGAGCTCCAAAGTCGCCATGGCTGGGTCCATCACTCTCACCGGTCAAACCCTAAATGGCTGGAAAAGCACAGCATTCAGTTTTTGTAGATTTCTCTGCTATTTAGTCCTTCTCACAGAATTCCCTCCCTCTGCTCACCTTTGTGAGGGAGGCAGGAGTGGATATCTGCTATCTCTCTGCCTCCTCGGATAACCATGTCCTAGTGCCCACCCTATTCAGTGTTCCAAATGTGTCTCCTTAGCCTTTCCAACCATTCACCAATACATTAACCCAGCATTATTGATTCAGCATCCTTCCTAGCTAAGCATTTTGCTAGGTGCTAAGGATGCAGAGGTAACAAAATAGCATGATCATTGCATAGAATATGACATCTACTGGGAATATTGACAACATCTAAATAGAGGCACTAATGAATAGTTAACCTGGAAATATAAGGAAATGTTTCCCTGACAGAGAACTACCTGAGGTGTAGCTCCCAAAATGTGAAGGGTTGTTATGTATGTCCTAGATGTCTCATAGAAAAAACTTGGAGAAAAAACTTGGAGGGTGGAAGATGGAGACAGGATGTGGGCAACAAGCTAGTTGCACATAAATAAAACCCATGTTATATTATTAGATTATTAAAGTCCAAAATCAGTAGGAATATAGTCATATAATCTATATGCTGTTTGACCAACTCTTATCTCATAAACTCTATAGGTTTGTTCTGACACTTAAAATTTTACATTTAGACTCAGTGTTAAATACGAAGAACATCAAGAATTATTTTCAAAAATCAAAAGACTCAAATCTATTAAATCTTTTGACAGATTTGACACTAGGAAATGACTTCACCCACTTATAATGTGTTCAAATAACTATATGCTTTTAAGGTAAAGTAAAAATCTTAAACATCAAGGATCATTCGTATTATGAAATAGCAAGATCCTATATGACAAGAAGTTACAAATAATATTGAATCATTTGATATACTCTTGGTCTTGGAGGCAGTCATTGTTAGCCCTTTTTTCACAATATTTTCATTTCCAATTTATTGATATTTCATAATTCATTTTCCCAGTCTGCAGAAAGTATAGAATTAGACAAAATCAGGATAATGGATAAAGAGAAAAAAAAGCAAAATGGGGTACAATTGTATAGTTCATGATCTTCTAAGGAAAGAGCAATCCAAATAGAAAAAACCTACCTCTTTTTTTCTCTTGGATTGTGCCTCTTTGGAAATTTTTTTAATCTTCTTATATTAAATACAAATAAATAAAACTGGGTTTTGTTGTTTAATGTTAAGGGCCATTATGGCTAATATGTAACCAACAGATTCTCAATTTGTACAATATACAAGAATGCATCAAGTTTAGAAATCGTAATTTATATATGTCAGTATAAGATCAAGGAACACACCTAGTTTCTTCTAGAGACACATAACAAAGGAGTAAATAACATGTGATTAATTTTCTTACTGGAAGTACTTTAGCCTATTTCATTGCCTTTTCTCCACCTAGTCTTCTCTCCTCAAACCCTCATACAAAGCATTTGGCACGTACTGGAGAGAGTTCTGGCCTTACCAGTCAAAAGATGTCAGTTCAAGTTTCAGCTTTTCTACTTAATAGATCATTGAACTTATGGAAACCAAGGGGCTATTTTGAACCTCAGTTTTTCTGTCCATAAATGGGAAGTAATGAAACTGGCCTTTAGTGAGATCAAATGGGTTTTTATGGGTACATGGGTTAAACTATGTGAAAGCAGTTAGCAAAGTACACAGTGTCCTTAAATATAAGATGTATTGTCTCTGCAGTAGAACAGTGATGTGTAAACTGAAGAAAAGAAAAAATGAGCAAGAGTGATCACAAAAATATAATAATCATTGTCATCAATCTTCAGATTTTTGTGGGATATTATTTATAGGATCCCAAGGCAGACAAAGACACATAAATTGCAGAATCATGACTTTTAGGCCTCGTTACTGTTACCTTAATTTGAAAACCTGCTAATGAGAGCCACCACAACTCTCCTGCTAGTGAAGCTGGTGCTTTCTAGAGGAAAAATGAGCAGCAACAACAAAAAAATACCTGAGGATAAAAAACGCCCCTAATTATAAACTTCAAAAATTTCTGAAGATCTGTGTATTTAATTATATTGTCTCATAAGAATTGTGTTTGATTCCAGGCTAGCTTTAAATAGATTATATATTAATAAATAACTAAGAAAATACCAGTAATAGCCCTGAAATTCACTGTCCTCAGTTTTTTGCTAAGGACATAGTCCCAGTTTTTGCTACTTGAAAACCTTCAGCATTTTGAACCCCCACAGAGGTTTAAGCTTTCATGAGGTCTCAGCCTATCAGCCTCCTGAGACTAGAGGCAAAGTTAGGGGCCGAGAGAGTAAGCTCAACAAGAGGCTCCACTGGACAGGTACTCACAGCTGGGAGGTGGCAAGCTCTGGTAGCTCCCATAGCAGTGTCTGAAGAGGGCTCCTTTGGAAGAGTTTATAAATAATACAGTTTGGTTCAGGGCTTCAGACAAAAATGGCAGCTCTGGCTGGGGTAGTCTCCAGTGGATGTTATATAAAATAAATGGAAGTTGCAATAAAATACAATAAGTGCTATGTCATAAATACTACATTGGAAGTACACAGCATAGCAGTGTGGTGAAAAACATATGCCCTGGAGGAGTTCTACCTTCAAATTGGCAGAGTGAGGTCTTCATGAACCTACTTCCCAGCAAACAACCAAAACACTGAGTAAATAAATAACAAATAAATAAAACTTTTGAAGTCTGAACATTTTTTTAAGGGCATACAGAAAATGAAGTATCACTTACTCAGGAAAATCTAAAACTCAGTCAGAACAACAGAGTCTGTGGCAGCTGAACTTCATCCTACACCTCTCCCTTCCACCTCACCTCCTGCCCAACTCAACTTGATGGAAGCTCCACTCCAAGCAGGTTTTCCCAAGAGGCAGGACTCCCTTACCCCTAAGTTCCCAATCAAGAGTTATTTTATCTGGAGGAACAGGCAGGTAGCATTTCTTGTTAACCTTCCACCTCTAATCTGAAGAGGCTAAATTCCTGGTGAGAGCGGCTAACAGTTTGGGGGCTCTCTTTCTCCACTCAGCTCCCACCCATAGGATGCAGTTTCTCATCCAGGTGTGGCAGCCCTGGAATACTGGGACCTTGATCACCCCAGCTTGCTCCAAAGGTTCCAAGCCAATAAAGGTGAGTGGAGAAGACTGGAGGTTGCACCCAACCCAGTATTAAGAGTAGTGGCACAGAAATTTTGCTCAGGGAAGAGACAGTCCATAAGAAAAGAGAAGACATAAGCATTCTCTAATTATTTGAAACAGTATAGGGAAGTTATGCCAAAGTCTCCTCTAAATTTAGAGCAACAAGCTAAATCATAAGCCAACTAGTTCACCAGTGAAAACCAGGGAAAGTGATAGTTACAAATAGCCTTCCTGGGATCATAAAAAATTTTAAAGGTTGATCTCAAAAATAACCCCTATCAAAAATTTATTTTGTTCAAACAAATGAACAATTTTTCACCCAGGCTTTATTGAAAACAATAAAGCAATCAGCCAGCAATTCATGGAGCTTAATGATTATAATGACTATGCCACAATATCTATATGGACACAAACATCCTCAACAAAATGCTAGCAAACTGAATATAGGAGCATATAAAAAGGATTATTTGCCATGACCAAGTGGAATTTATCCTAGGAATACAAGTTTGGTTCAACATATGAAAACCAATGTCCTATACCATATTAATAAAAAAAAGGAATGAAGCCACATGATCATCTCAACAGATGTAGAAAAAGAATTTAATAGAATCCAATACTATTTTATAATAAACACTCAACAATCTGGTAATAGAAGGGAATTTTCTCAACTTGAGGAAGACCGTCTATACAAAACTCAACAGCTAATCTCCTATTACTGGTGAAAAAATGGAAAGCTCCCTCTTCTAAGGTCAGTAACAAGACAAGGATGTCAGTTATCACTATTTTCTATTCAACATTGTACTGGAGATTTTAGCCAGCACAATTAGGCAAGGAAATTAAATAAAAGGAATGAGATTAAAAAGGAGGAAGTAAAACTTTCTCTATTTATAAATGACATGATCTAAATATAGAAAACCCTAAAGCATGTATATACACACACATACACACACACTATTAGATTTAATAAATGAGTTCAACAATTTTGCAAGGTACAAGGTCAATGTACAAAAAAATCAATTGCATATTTTGTATACTAGCAATGAAAAAATCTGAAAAGGAAATTAACAAAGCATTTCCATTTAAATATATCAAAAAGAATAAAATAATTAGGAATAAACTTAACAAAATAACTGCAATTTTTGTACACTGAATGCTATGGAACATAGTTGAAAGAAATTTAAGAAGTCCTAAATAAATGGAGAGATATTTTGTGGTGATGGATTGGAAGACTCAATATTATTAAGATGGGAACATTCTCCAAATGGATCTACATATTCAGTGAAATCCCTATCAAAATTCTAGCACTTTTTTGCCATAATTAACCAGTTGATTCTAAAATTCATGTGGAAATGTAATAGGACCAGTGTAGGAGGAAAAAAGGCAACAACAGAAAGTCTTAAAAAAGAACAAAGTTGGAACACTCACACCTCTCAATTTCATAACTTACTAAAAAGCTACAGTAATCAAGATAGCATCATATTGGTTAAAGATAGACATTTAGATTAGTGGAATAGAACTGAGAGACCAGAATTAAGCCATATACCCATGGTTAATTGATTTTAAACAAGAGTGTCAAGACCATTCAATGGGGAAAGAATAGTCTTTTCAAAAATCATGCAGATACAAGTAGGTACCCACATGCAAAAGAATGAATTCAGACCCCTACTTCAAACCATATATAGAAATTAACTGCAGGGTTGCCTGGGTAGCTCAGTTGGTTAACTGTCTGACTCTTGATCTTAGCTCAGGTCTTGATCTCAGGGTTGTGAGTTCAAGCCCCACATTGGGCTCCACACTGGTCATGGAGCCTACTTAAAAAAAAAAAAAAAGAAACTCCAAATGGATCATAGACTTAAATGTAAGAGTTAAACCTATAAAACGGTTAGAAGAAAACGTAGGTGTAAATCTTTGTAACTTTATTTTGGGAATAGATTCTTAAATATGACACTCAAAGCACAAGCAATCAAAAAAAATTAAAATGTTGGATTTCATCAAAATTAAAAACATTTATGCCTCAAAGGAGAGAATCAAAAAAAGTGAAAAGACAACCCATGGCTTGGTAGAAAATACTTGCAAATCATATTTCTGATAAGGGACTTGTGTTTAGTATATATAAATAATAAAGTTGGAATAACTCAATATGAAGAAGAAAAATAAACCAATTAAAAATGGACAAAGGATCTCAACAGTTTTTCAAAGAAGGGATATAAATGGTCAATAAGCACATGAAAAGGTTCCCAAAATTATTTGCCATCATGGAAATGCAAATCAAAACTATAATGAACTACCACTTCACACCCTCTAGGATGTGTTTAAAACAACAACAACAACAACAAAACTATATATTTTTTTAAAGATTTTATTTCTTTATTTGGCAGAGAGAGGCACAGCGAGAGAGGGAACACAAGCAGGGGGAGTGGGAGAGGGAGAAGCAGGCTTCCCGCTGAGCAGGGAGCCCGATGCGGGGCTCGATCCCAGGACCCTGGGATCATGACCTGAGCCGAAGGCAGACGCCCAACGACTGAGCCACCCAGGCACCCCAAAAAAACTATCTTTAAAAAAAAAGACTGGAGAAGATTAGGGAGTTGGGAGGTGATGGCTAATGGAAGCTAGATTTCTTTGGAGAATAATGTTCTAAAGCTGATTGCAGTGAGGGTAGCATGTCTGTGAATATGCTGATGCCATTGATGGTGAAAACTACGAATGAGTGAATTATATGGTATGTGAATTATATCTAAATGAAGTTATTAAAAAAAAAGAGTAGTCTGGAACTGGATTATATTGAAATTCATAGTTCTCCAACTCTCTATGATTCTATTTCTTCATCTGTAAAATGGAAATAATATCACTATCTACCACATAGAGCTGCATGGAAATTAAAGGAATTAATGCATGCAAAGAACAAAGGACTTGTAACAGTCTGGCACATAGGAAGTGTACATACGTGTGTGTGTGTGTGTGTGTGTGTTCTCATTATGCACAGGGTGTTAAGAGAAAACATAAAAGAGGCATCTAACTTATGGGTAGGGCAGTGGGAGAGGCTTAAAGAATGGCACAAAGTAGTTTTGAAAGATGAGCAAGGATTATCAAGGCATAGATAAAAGGGAAAGGATATTCAACAATGTAAAGAATATATGCAAAAGTATGCAGACATCAAGAATTTAAAGTATCCTATAAGTAAATAGGAATATTACCTGAAATAAATGAAATTGAAATGCAGAAAATGCCAGCAGCTGTGTGTAAGGTATTCTTTTTTAGGAGCTCCTTTGGAGACAATTCAATTAGAAATTTGTTTGTGAAAGTGAGGTTAGCATGATATAATTTAGATAATATGCATCAACAAGTTAAAGATATCATCATTACAACTCTGATCTAGCCTGAAGTTTTGATAAAATGGTTCTCATTTTTGTTATCGAAACAGTGTAATCAGTGAATATATCTCTGTATTGTCTACATATTTTGTTGTCTCTTCTGCTGATCATACTCATCTTATGTGAGAGAAAAGAGGAAAAGGTGATTTTTATAAACAAACACTTGAGGATTATATGCAAATGATGGCCTATGCAAACAATGTAATTTATAGCAACACTGGAATGTGTTCACTTCAATGCTGACTGAATAAAATCCTCATGAGAATTGATGCATGACAATGGCTTGACAGTGTCTTATTCTTTCTCATCACACCAAGTCTTAAGATGATAGTTGTCATGCAGACATGTGTGCGGATCTCTACTGCACGAGGTAACCATGCATGACCTAATGTTTTTCCTTTTGGAAGTTGAAACCTGAATTCTTGGACTAAACAATGAATAAATATTTCAGAGATGTGTTATATAATTTACTTCTGAAAAATAGATTTACTACTGGTCTCTAGATACTATCTAGATGTAGACAGCATGGGTCTATATTAACTTCCATAACTTCTGCAGTATTCTAACCAAAATTATATGAACTGTATTATACTTTACTTTGCAAATTGCATTATACCACTGTATCTGAAAAACTAAATGTTAAGGTGACCTTGAAGTCTTAAGTTATCTTTTGCCAATAAAGAGTTTTAGCATAGTTACAACAAACACAAAACAGTCCTATATACAATTCCTCAGAAATGAACATGAGTATAAAAATAAAAAGATGAATAAAAATAAAAAGAATAAAAAACAGAGAGGTGTTTCTGATACAGATTTTACTCTTTGGAGCTATAAAGGATTCTATTAATGAATTAATAATCATTAAAGCTTATAGATAATGTTACCAACTAACACTTAGAGCACACTTACTAATAAATCTTCTTCTTGGTATTTTAAAATCTCCTGTCTTCATGGAGCCCTCAAGATTCTTATCTGCATTGTTGTGATATGACTGAGACTTAGAGCTAATTAAATAACTTCTTCAGGTCACCTATATGGTAAAAATAAGCATTGAATTTGTGTTTGTCTGACTCCCTAACCATCCATGATGGAGTAACGAGTGCTAGACTAAATCCCTGTTATAAACAACTAGAAAACTGAGCAAAGAATGGAAAAAACTTTCAAACATTGGTTACCAGGTAAAAAAGGATTTTGATGGCTAAGAGGTTGGAGACAACTAAATGATCCCAACAATCACCCCAGATTTCTGACTGGTGGGGCAATTTCCATACTGGAGGCACAGGGATATAGATCCAAAACAGAGCTTATCAGCCTCCCTGAGTTTAGAAATTAGAGATCTAAGTTTGGGAAGGCTAAGGTGGTTGATAATTTAAGAATGTGTTCTGGAAAAGAGGGAGCTATCAAGGAGAATACTTGCAGAAATTTTAAGTCTTGTCTGAGTAATAGGTTGTAAATTCATACAGAGAAACTATGCAAAGCTGGACAAAGAACGACAGGAAGCAGATCAAGTCCCAGAACTCATATGTGATGTAGAGACTTTTGAGAACGATTTCACTTTGTGGGGAGGGGATCTTATTCTACCAAGACTTTAAAAGGATATTTGAAAAGCATATGTTTATCTTTGAATTATATAGCAATTAATAGATATTTAAGTATATAACTTTTATATAGATGTGAAGTGGGATAGTCCCATGTATCTTGCTATTTTGTTGTCTTAAATGTTGCCCTGACCTCTCAAAAGGTCCAGCTTTTTATCAGGAAGATGCATATTCATCTGCCACCTCTGAACTTCAATAGCATGTTGATGTTGTTGCTGTTTTATTGCTGACCTAAATTAGCACTGGGTAAACAGATGCAAAAAAAAAAAAAAAGTCACAGGAAGTTGTCTTTGCTTATGTTTTAGGAATCTTCCCAATCAGTAGGGAAAAACAGTTTTGAATTAAAATGTAATAATTAGATTTCTCTTTACAAAGGAAATACATTTTGAGAAAACCTAGTGTGCTTTCCCCGTGCCTCTCAAAGAGCCATGGAGTTGGATGGAAGTGAGGAAGCTAGACCTCAAGTGGGATTCAGATTCTTTCACAGAAACAGGAACAGGTTTCGACCAATAGGGGACCGTTTATCAAATCACTATCCATTGCACTAAATGGGATTCTAGGGTAGACTGAAATGAAAAGAGATACCTCCAAAAAGCATTCAACGTGGGAATAGCTTACTCATCTGTCAGCTCCTTGAACACAAACAGCTACTAAAATTCAGCTCTCTCTAGGGAGGTAGGAGTCAGTCAAGGAGAGAACCACCATACTGCATGGAGGTCCCAGAAATGGAAAAGTTGGTCAAGGAAAGGAAGGCAAATGCATACTGGTTCAGAATACACTCCTTGGATTTTTTAATGATCAGTTGAAATACAAAGCAGTTTGGGTTGTAAGGTATTGTTTCATAGCATCTCCACGTAAACTGTGTACTAATTATTTTAACCTGGTAACAAAAAAGCCATCATGCTGGAAACTGCACAGAACTTGTGATTCATGCGTGTTTGAAATCTTTTAGCAAGGAATTTCAGGTACTCTGGGTGATGGAAGTTAGCAGGAGAAAATGAACTTTATATTTTTTAAGGATTTTTTTCTTGGGTAGATTTTTTTTTAATGTCTTAGGTAGATTTTAAGGGTTTTTTTTTTTAATTTTTCTTCTCTCTCTCTTTTTTTTTTATTTTTAACCATTGCTAGTGGCATGACATTTGAAATGGGAAAATGGAATGTTCAAACCAATTTTTCCCCATTGGTTCTTATGTAGAATAATGTGCTCCACAGTTCAGTTAAAAATAATAAGCGGTATGTTGTCCTGAACTACATGTAATCTCCAAGACCATGGTCAATAAAGCACTCAAGAAAATGAAGATTTGAAGCAAAATGGTCTGAAGTCTCTGGGGGAATAAAGAAGCAACCGATCAGCATTTGAAAGCAAGGTCTTTTACTTTTTGAAAAGTCAAGGAGAATAAAAAAGTGGTATCACTCATCCAGAGCAAAGAGTCTGAAAAATATCTCACCTTTGCTTTATTAGTCCTTTCAGATTTTAAGAATGACCTTTGGTTGTCAACTCCACGAACTAAGATGCATTTTAATACACATAGTGTTACATTTGGGAACACAGCTAGGGTATCTCCTTGAGGAATGCAAGAATAAATATGACCAATGTTATTTTTTGATATTCCTAAGTGACTTTTGCTCCATCCAATGAAGGATCTCACAGACAGAAGTGTCAGGGTTGGTTTAGGCTAAGTATTCTGATTTATTATGTAATAAAATATAGCAATGAAAAAAAACACTTTTCTACAACTTTACATTTTCCGGTAAATTATCAGAACCTACCTCTAATTCCTTAATATGTGCCCCCATAATTAATTCAAAACTGTAATTCGTATCCACAGTCTTGATAAGGGCTGGCACAGAGGTCATTTTTATATGCCTTATTATTAATTTTAATAACCTTTCAGGTAATCTTCTTTATATGCTTATTAATTTGTGAAACATAGAATATTGTCTTTGTAGCTAAAAGTTCAGACTTCTCTACATTTTGTAAATCCCCACAGATTTGTTTCTTGTTTTTAAATATCAGCACCTTTCTGCTTTCTGCTGTTATGTTTCTGCCCTCTATGCAGGAGATCTTTTCTTTTAAGTTTCCCACTGTGCTTCGTAATAAAATCAAAAGAAAAAGGTACATCCTTCAGAAAGCATTCAGCTCACTAGAAATAGAAAACCTGTCACCTTATTCTTAAAACCTTAGATCAGGCAGGCCAGGGGCAGAAAAAGTGAGTGTATTTTCTACAGAGGGTGTAGAGTGGGCTTAGTGAAATTATTAGGTACCTTGTTCTCTCCAGATCTCCTTTTAGGGAAGAGACCATCTTTGTTCAGAAAAAAAGGCTTGAGACTGTTGGGAGAAAAAATTTTCCTCCCTTAGAGGAGGGTTAGTGGCATTTACACTTTCAGGAGGCTCTGCTTTAGTCAGATAAGGGAAGTTCAAATAAGATTTTAAATGTTTTCACTTTAAAATAATCTTTGTGCTAAAACTGTGATTCCCATCAATATGCTGACTAATGTTGAAGTGTGAATCAGAAGCAGAATGTATAAATTACTTTAGAAATAAAGCGGAATTTGAGGATATAGAGTGCAGAAAAAGAGAGGGGGAGAGAGAAAGAGATTGATTGATTGATTGAGACACCACCATGTGTTAAAAGACCAAGTTGGGTTTTTTTTTCTGGTACCTGCCATGTAGTTTCTGCACCTTGTTCCTCATACCCCAAGCCTGTGAACACACCCAAATGCTGATGAAGGCAGTCTAAATTAATAGTTAAGAATATAAGGGCACCTGGGTGGCTCATTCGTTAAGCGTCTGCCTTCCACTCAGGTCATGATCCCAGGGTCCTGGGATCGAACCCCACATCAGGCTCCCTGCTCAGCGCAGAGCCTGCTTCTCCCTCT
The DNA here is from genome assembly GCF_002201575.2 of Neomonachus schauinslandi. Classification (NCBI taxonomy): domain Eukaryota; kingdom Metazoa; phylum Chordata; class Mammalia; order Carnivora; family Phocidae; genus Neomonachus; species Neomonachus schauinslandi. The sequence continues at coordinate 127,295,652 of NC_058404.1, read as the reverse complement.
CCCACTCTCCCTGCTTGTGTTCCCTCTCTCGCTGTGTCTCTCTCTGTCAAATAAATAAATAAAATCTTAAAAAAAAAATAGTTAAGAATATAGACTTTAGTATCAGACAACACCGGATTCAAATATCAATCTTTCTCACTAGTTTGTGAGCTCAGGCACATTATTTATCTATTCGATTCCCAAGCTTCAGTTCTCTCATTTATAAAACGGCAATAACAATACCAGAGTATTCCAAGAACTATGTGAGGTGATGAATGTCAAGTGATAAGGATGAGCCCAGGCCTCACGCAAGCTTTTTATTATTGTTGGTATATTTTATTTGCTTCCTCCCTTCGCCTGAAGTATGTTTTGAGTAAAAAAACATTCTTTGACCCTGAACTCACTTTATTCTACTAATTCTTTCTCATGTCAGTGTCTCAGACTAGTTCTGTCTCTACTTCATTTTTTTTATCTTCCAACCACTGAAATTGGGCTTCTATTTTGACTTCTCCAAAGAAAATGCTTTTCAAAAGGTCATCATGATCTCGTACTTGACAAATGAGATGGATGTTTTCAGGTTAACCTATTACCTACATTAGAATCCACTGCCAACTGACTCCTTGAAACCCTGTCCTCTCTTGAGTCCTCCAGCAGTCTTCTTCTGACCTCTCTATTCCTTCTACCTCCTTCACTGGAGTTTGTTCTTCCAGAATTCCATTTTTGACTCTTGGCTATACTTTAACGCTAAATGACTTCACTTACTCTCCTGAAAATTATAAACAAATTTTTATTTCTAACCCTGGCCTTTTCCTCATACTTTGGACTGATTTATCAAACGAGTGTTGAAGTAAGTATTATATATTCAATGACAAAAACTTAGAAAATGTGAAAAACAAAAATTAACAACAAATCATTCATAATTCCTCCATCAAAAACTTACTAATTTTAGTGTCTGTCACTAGCTAAACAAAACTAAGTTACTTTACCCATATTAATGGAGATAATTATAATTCTAAACTCACAGGCCTATTGGGCATAAATATACAAAAAGCATTTGAAAAATGCCCAGCATATAGTAAGTCGTTTACAGATGTTTGCTGCTATTATTACTACTATCATTATTTTTCAAATTTTAAACCACATACGGCTATGGACTGAAACTTCATGTGTGGAAGCTTAATCCCCAGTGTGATGGTATTTTTAGGTGAGGCCTTTGAGAGCAAACAGGGCATGAGAGAGGAGTCCTCATAAGAAGAGACACAAGAATGATGATCTCTCTGGTCTCTGCCAAGTGAGGTGGGGCAACCAAGCCCCTCATTAAACACTAAATCTACTGACACCTTGATCTCGAACTTCCTAGCCTCCAGAACTGTGCCAAATAAGTATTGTTTAAGCCACTTAGTTCATGGTGATTTGTTATAACTTGAATTAAGACACACACACTCACAGGTAGTTTTGTACATTTCCTTCCTATTTAGCAATATATTCATGAATATTCTTAATGTAAATAAATAGTTTTTATACAGCAGATGTGATCAATATCTCCCCCCCCAGCTACTTGATGAATTATCTTTATACTTGCTTTGAACTTCCATTAATTTATCCACCCTTGTATATAATTCCCAACATGCCAACTGAAGCTCAACATTTTTCTTTCTCGTTCACTGAAATATATGGGAATGCAAATGAAAGCAATGCTTTTAAAGTGATATTTTTAATCTCTCTAGAAGACTAACAAAAACAAACCAATCCCAAACTTAAAAAATGTTATTCTTGGTTTAAGAAAACAACCTGCGGCCCAGCTCTGAGCAGAGGGCTAGGTGCCAGGGGTCGGAGACACTGAGGTTGATGACTGTGCTGTGTAGTCATTGATCACACAGATACTTTTTAAAAAAAAAAACAATCTGTAATTGTTGAGCATCTCCTTTGTTTTCAAGTTCTCACTGCAGAAGTTGCCATGAACATTCTTTTAGATACATACTTGTGCTTATTTATGATTACCCTCTCAGATGTAAAATTACCAGAAGAAATAATATGAAAATTTGAAGACATTTGCCTTCCTACTGAATTTGTTTTCTTGAAAAGCTGTTGCAATTTTAACTCACATAAGTGGTGTATAAAAAAGCCTGTTTCTTCACATGCTTGTTGATAAACATTAACATTCTTTTTTCATCTTTGTCAATCTGATGAGCAATAAATAAAATAACTCATCTTATTTTAATTTTTGTATTTTCCAAAGGTGTGTTAAGAGAACAAAAATAAATCATTCACCCTCAGTGTTTGCTATTGAATTTTTTCCCTTTAAAATATGATCTTAAAGATGATAATTTTAATGATTGCAATTGCTTCCAATAAGTATAATTTCCCTTTTAACTGACTATATGAGTCACAAATATGCAGGAAAAAAAAGAAAGTACAAATTTTCATGCTTTCTTCTATTAAATTTGAATGTGTGTATTAATTTTGTATTCAGGATTCTAGGTTTTTACAAAATAGTACCTTTGATTCCATATTGAACATTCACCTTGAGGACTTTAGTCTACTGATTGAAAGTTTTAATTCATTTAATAGAATTGTGATACATACCCCAAATAAAAAACATTCATGGAGGGTCTCAGAAGTCCATACTTTTCTGAAGACTGACGCCTCCACTGAGGGTCTCTAGGATGTATGGTATAGCATTACATCACTCCTCACTAAATACTTACAACTGCACATTCAGTATATCCTTGAATCCCATCAGCTGTACCTTCAAGAGTTACTGACAATCCAATTACTTCTCATCAAATGCATTTTCCTACCAAGTTATGATCAGCTCACTTCCGGTTGACTGCAAAGGACTCGTAATTGATCTCCTAGCTTCTGTCTTGTTCCTTCCAATCTATTGTCAATAGTAACTGTCGACTGTCTAGTAAACTGTTAAACATATTAGATCATGTCCCTCCCCTGCCCGGAACCCAACTGGCTGCCCATCTCAGTGGAATTAACAGCTAAAGTCATTACGAGTTTAAAGGCCCTGTTTAGGCTCCATCTGACACACAACCATTACTTCTCAGACATTTCCTATCTGACTCTAGCTCCCTAGGTTCCTGACATACTGGTATCCCTCTGTCTCTCCAACATGTCAGAGAAATGCCTGCCTGAAAGATTTGCACTTAACTCTTTTTTCAGTCTGGAATGCTCTTTCTATAGAGGCTCTTCCTGATTGAAGGTACTGCCTTTTCTCATATGCTTTTTGCTCTCATTATTTGATTAATTTTCCCCTACAGTATTTATCACCATCTGACATAACATATATAATACTTTATTTATTGTCTATCGCTCCCATTATGATGTAGGTCTAGAAGGATAGAGATGTCTGTTTCTTGTTTGCTTTATTCACTATCATATTCTTAGTGTATGCCCAGCATTAACACTCTTTTGAATGACTAAATAAAAATATGAATTTCTGCTGTTTTCCTAAAGTAATATTATTTTGGTTAAAAATACCACTAGTCAGGGGTGCCTGAGTGGCTCAGTTGGTTAAAGCATCTGACTCTTGATTTCAGCTCAGGTCATGATCTCAGGGTCGTGAGATGGAGCCCAGCATCCTACTCCATGCTGGGTGTGCCTGCTTAAGATTCTCTCTCTGCCCCTCTCCACAACCCTGCTCATTCTCATGCACTCTCTCTCTCAAAAAACAAAACAAACAAACAAAACACTAGTCATAAACATTCCAAGTTTAATTTTATATGGCTTTCACTATATTCTGATATTTAATTGGAGTTAGTTTGCATTTATTAAACGCTTTTATATCCTGATGGAAAAGGAATCTCAGATCTGTACCTCTGAAACAAATAATGCAATATATGTTAAGAAAAAAGAAGAAGAAGGTAGCGGGAGGGGAAGAATGAAGCGGGGGAAATCGGAGGGGTAGACGAACCATGAGAGACGATGGACTCTGAAAAACAAACTGAGGGTTCTAGAGGGGAGGGGGGTGGGAGGATGGGTTAGCCTGGTGGTGGGTATTGAGGAGGGCACATTCTGCATGGAGCACTGGGTGTTATGCACAAACAATGAATCATGGAACACTTCATCTAAAACTAATGATGTAATGTATGGGGATTAACCTAAGAATAAAGAAAAAAAAGATTTTGCTGACATTTATTAACCTTACTGTTCTTGGCAATATTTTAACAAGAACATGATATATCAGCCAGAGAGTTTGTAAATATCATCATTCTGAAGTCAAATGTTACCAAGTCATTCAGTTTAATATTTTTGTAGACTTCTTACATTTGGTATAGCCACTCACTTCTTGCAGCTGCAATATGCTATATCTCAAAACATGTTCTTTGATACTTTTTCTTGGGATAACTGCACTTATGAAGTACTCTGCACCTAGTAAACTTTTAACAATATTTATAGAACAGAATTGACTCTCACATATGGCTATTCACTTAGGTGTTGAACAAAATAATGAAGACTTGGGCCAAACAAACAAACAAAAAATATTATCTGGCAGTCAGAAAGCAAACTGAGAGTCTGTATTTCTAAGTTTATATATGACAATCATATGGTCCATAAAATCTTAGTCTCCTAAAATGTATTTTCAAATGCATGCTAGGGAAAATCAATAAATGTGAGTTAATGTACTTAAGATTGTTGTGATTGCATATTGTCCTTGGTAACTTTGTATTCCCAGTTACCACATTCTATATTTCTTTCAGATTATCATGAAAACAAAACGAACATTTTTTTCTGTTTCATTTTGCCACTCTCCATTTAGCTGTAAGTCACTAAGATGTAACCATTTCATGATTTGAAAGCAATGTATAAAATCAAATATTTTATTTTTAAAATGAACTGCTTTGCATGCTAATAAACTTAACTTTATGTTCAATTTAAAGTATTTTTGTCATTTAAATAATTGCTTACAAAATAGGAATCAGAAATAATAAGATACAGTTTTAGGAAGTTAGAATGGCTTTTTTTTTTAAGATTTTATTTATTTGTCAGAGAGAGAGAGAGCAAACACAAACAGGGGGAGCGGCAGGCAGAGGGAGAAGCAGGCTTCCCGCTGAGCAGGGAGCCTGATGTGGGACTCGATCCCAGGACCCTGGGATCATGACCTGAGCTGAAGGCAGGCACTTAACCAACTGAGCCACCCAGGCGTCCCTAGAATGGCTTTTTGAAGTTACTTCTATGATTTATAACTTGAACGTTGAATGACAAAAGTACTTCAGCAAGGATTTTGAAAGATACGTTTAATGCGTATTTTCTAAATATTTGCTCCTCCATAAAATATTTTTGCAAAAGCTTCTTTAAAGACATTTTCATTGTATAGCCCTGTGGCCTCTATTCTTTTCTCCATGCAGCTCAGATATTCTTTTCCTTTACACTACCCAGAATGTTTATTCCTCTGGAGATGTTGTTCATGTTTGTTTTACTATCCTGGTATCTTGATATGTTTTTAATAACATATTCCATACCATTAGCCTTTGTAACTTAAAAAAGTTTCAAATGTTCATATGTTGTCTATAAAAAAATAATGATGCTTTTGCAAGCAGAATGGTGGTCATTAGTTTTGCCCATATGAAAGTGGAATGTGTCCTCCCTAAGCAAAATATAAGCTCACACTGTGCATAAAGACAACTCTTGTTTGCTTCAGGCGGGAGCATGTTTTATGGGGGAAAAAAATTTAAGCAGGCCATTAAGAAATATTCTTGTTCCCTTTTTAATGTCTTTGAGCTGCACGTGTGAGCAGAATTGTAAGGAATTTCTAGTGACTCATTCCTAGTTTTGGTCATCCTGGTGTTCTGTGAAGTTGTGTATATTAAAACCTCTATAAACAGCTCTCAGTAAAGCCTCGGCAATAGAGCTTGTCGCTTGTACCTATCAGAAATGTCAGATGCTTTTTTCCAACTCTATCACTAGCAAACAATATTGCATAGTTATTAAAATACAGGCATTAACTACAAAATCTGCAAGTGGCAAACAGTGTTGTAAATCAACTAAGCAATTAGCATGAGATTTTTTAAGTGACTGAATACAAATTCAGAATTATGAAGTTATTATCTAATAACCCAACAAGTGATGTGAATAAATCCCTGTAATATGAAAATTATCAAACCACTGAAATACTCTTTTCTACAAGCAGGTCTATGGATCCTCATGCTAATGCACTTAGATTGATAAACTACAAGCATTCCAGTTGCTGAGGATTGTGCTTAGAGAATCTGTCATCCAAATGATCAGCAAATCGAAATCTGCAATTTGTTTTCTCTTAATAGGCAGACAGGTTTTCACCAGCTTAAACTCTGTTCTATTAATACTCTTTGAAACTAATTGCTGGAAAATGAATTTTAAAGGCAAGATTTTATCATTTCTTCCCTCCTCCCCCACCCCCTCACCCCACCATCTGTATAATAGAAGACTCAAAGCCACCTGTATACACTTTGGAAATACATGTTAAATAGGCACAGGCTATAATCTCCTGCCATTCATCTGTGTTGTTGCAAAGGACCCCTAGACCTTGCTTCTGCCACAATTCATTCTATACTCTGCTCTCAAAATTACTTTCTGATTATGCTGTTTCCCTTCCACAAAGTTCCAGTTCCCTGCCAAATAAAAGGCAAAAACCTTAATATGGCTTCAGTGCCCTCCATTATCTGGTCTCACTTAACATATTTTCTCCTTATTTTTGTTTATATTGAGTTATAACACCCATACAGAAAAAAAGCTCAGACCATTAATTAATGAAAAATAAAGTAACAGCCAGGCAACCACTGTCCAGATCAAAAAATAGAATGCTGTTCATGACCAAAGGAGCCAGCTTTCCTTGTGCATCTTTCTGATCATATCCTTCCCAGCATCTCAGAGCTAATCACCCAGAGGTGATCACTTCTTTCATGTTCTTTATTGTATCTCCACCTGCATGTGAATCCTTAAATACACTGTTAACTTTACCTGTTTAGGAATGTTACGAAAATGGAATCAGACTGTTTTCTGCCAGGATTGCTTTTTTCACCCAACATTATTCTTTTAAAAGTCCATTTGTGTTATTGTGTATAGCTCTAGTTTCTTAAATTTTTAGCTGTTTAGTATTACATTGCATCCTTATACCACAGTATATTTATCTTTTCCACATTGATGGACATTTGGATTTTTATTATTTCCAGATTTGGGCTATTACAAACAATGTTGCTATAAACATTCTTGGGTATATATTTTGGTGCCCAAGATTCTCTAAGTGTTCATACCCAAGAAGTGAAATGGTTGGAACATTGCTGTACGTATCTTCATGCTAGATAAATATTTATGTAATACTCAAAAACAGGCAAAACTTATTTGCCTATAAATATCTCCATTCTCTGCTAGATATGTCAAGATGTTTTCTAAAGTGTTGAACCAATTTAAACACCCAGCAATAGTGAATGACTACTCCTGTTTCTTCATATCCTTAGCAATATTGGGGATTATCAGACTACCTCTCTTTCTGCTTCTCATCTCTTTACTCTTGATTTGGGATTTTCTAGTTGTTTATTCCTTTGCACTATGGGTATTAATTCTGAACTATTACAGGTCACTAATTCTCTCTTCATCTGTTTCTAATCTTCTGCTTAATTCAGTCATTAAATTCTTAACTTCGGACATTCTCTTTACTAATTCTTAAATTTCTGTTTAGTTCTTTTCACATTGTGTAATGACACTTCATGTGGTTTCTAATTTCTTGTCAATGTGTCCCAGATGTCTTTTAGCATAGTAACGTAATTTTTATAATATGCATCTGAAAATTTCAGTATCGGAGTCCTTGAAAGATCTATTCTTGTTGTATATTATTTCTTCCATTTGTATATATGAAATAGAATTTCATTTTACATGATAGCTTTGACTTTTGTTTTGAACATTGTATTCAGACAATTACTTAAAGGAATAATGTAAGACCTAAAATGCAGATACTTTCTCCAGAGAGTATTGTGGATTTATTTTTTTTCTGTTAGGCATCTGGGGTCTCTTCTAGTCTCATACCACTTTAAATAGCATTAAAATTTGAGACAAATTATGGAGACCTAGATTTTAATCCAAGGGCTGAAAAATTTGAGGTCCAAAGAAACGAAGTTGAAGTAAAATGATATATGATGACTTTCTGTTCTGTAACTTACTGTGTGATCTTGAGTTGAGACTTTTGTTCCTAATTTTTCTTATCTGTTAAAATAGTACATAGCCAGTAACCCCCAAAATGATGGTTTTCTTTTTTATAGTTTCCATTGTGTTTCTCTGGTGTTTTGTGTGTAGTAGTTACGGTGTGTGTTGCTTTTGTTTTGTGTTATATTTTCTGAGTATGTGGCTTTTTCCAGACTATGATTATTTTGAAAGTGGTGGCCATGACTTTCTACAATATTGAGTATACTCGGTACTACACTCCCTGTATTGAGTATAGTAACTTGGTGCTGTAGCTGCTCAATTCATGTTAAATAGGTAAGTCAATGAATGAATAAATTTTGGAAATAGGTACATAGATGCCAAATTCAGTATTGCCATAGAAAAGGGAAAGTATCTTTTCTACTATAGGTCCTAGACCTTCAATCTAATTTCTATTGCTATGTTTACCTGTCCAATATATTGGCTGATTGTCCTCATAAAGCACAACTGGTCTATGTTAGGATTAACAAATAGTGATCCAAATCTGTTAAAGAGCTTAAAAACAAAGCCTAAAAACATCTATTCAGAAGAGAAGTGATAAGATGTAATAAAGGTTTATTTCAGTCATAAAATTTAAAAAGCATGTTCATTAATAATTTATCAGTCCTCTGTAAAAGAACACTTAGGATAGCCATTTTTACTCTATACCTTTAATCAATTCTAGCTGATTTTTCTAGGACCAGATTTTGTCAACAAACCTTTGAAAGATTCATTTGCCTAGGTATTTACTTATAATATTGGAATTAAAAATAATTTTGAGAGGAAAATTTAGCATATCAAGGAAATATAATTTAGCATATTAAACAACTGTTCTAATGAGATAGGAGTAAAAATGAAAAAAATAGTAGCATACATTGGGATTATATTTTTGCCACACAGATCATTTAGTTTTGCAATACATTTAATTAGTATTCTTAATTGTTTAAGTGTCATCCTGAAGAGTGGTATTCAGCTTTCTGTTTTTGAAATTGCTGTTTAACTTTAGAGGTTTATTAGATTTTGAAGACCCTGGATAAATAGAGAATACATACGATCCAAAATTACTGGTAAAGGAATCAGTCAAATAAGATCTTTCATGAATCCTCTTTACTTTGGTTTGTCAATAAACAGATGTTTAAAATATAGACTAATTCTAACTCTAAAATTCCAGAATTTCCTAATATTATTTGCATGCTTCTGAATATGATCTTCTTTTTGTAATTTATTTAATTCATTCTGATTCTAATGACCTCATGTCCTACTTCAAAGTATTTATACATTGCATAGTCATTGGCTAGGTCTATATTTTGTCCATACAACTGAATGTTCAGAAACAAATTCTGCCAATTATCTGAAAGATTATTATATATTTTAAAATATATAAATATTTAGAATCATCAAGATGTTCTGTAATTTACACATAATATTAAAGGATTGATTGAATTTTTACTTTTCTCTCATTTGATATCATTTAGATTAAACAAATCAGTATTACTTGAAATTTTTATTCATTCTCAAAACCTCTCTTCTATTGATCTATCTATCAGTGTTCATTAGCATCATATACTACTGTAATGGAAAAACAATCAGGATCTTGACAACAAAAAATGATCAAAATTTCTTTTTTTTCTTATGTTCTAGAATCCTAGAAAGTTACCGTCTGGTATGGCCTTTCACATCTGAAGGGCATAGGCTTCTTCTATCTTGTTTCTCTACTCTGTGTGCTTTAAAACAGTTACCAGAGCCCCAGCCATTATGTGTTCATTCCAGCTGGAATGAAGGAGGAAAGATGAAAAAACAGTTGCACAAAGTACCTGCTTACATTGCGTTGGTCAGAATTAGTCACATGGTCTCCCCTTGCCTAAAAGGTGACTGTGGATTGTCTTTTTTCTCAAGTGCTACTATAAAAATATAGATAGATAGATAGATAGATAGATAGATAGATAGATAGATAGATAGATAG